>NC_052502.1:10807892-10880578 GCF_016617805.1 Bactrocera tryoni | reverse complement strand
ACGTATTTTGTTTGCTTTACCTGAAGTAAACGCCAGGTGTACCTTAAATTTAAGACTTCCGTTTTTTGCTCAGCCAACTCTAAACTCATGGTAACAAACTATTGACACAGACCATTAATGTTATCATTGCATTTGACCCGGAGTCCAGAGTTCATCTAGATGTTTAGCTACTGCTACCACTATGAGGTCATCCGTTTTTTGCACTGATGTATTATTAACACTCCGTCCTACAACAAAATCTATAATAGAAGACCTCGAGATTGTGTAGCCTGAGTCCAATAAAACGACCTCGTTTTTGATAATCTTTATGCCGAAATATAAACAACCAATCTGGCTGAGTCGATCCATAACAGAAACCTCTGCTATCTGTCTGATTTTCAAGCACAATGTCTTTAACTTTTTCGATGTTTTCGTTGAATTCACCTTCATCCAATGCTTTGTGTCACTTAAATACTCGTGTTCGTGATAAAGTAGACTCCGCAAAACAATTCTGCAACCTTTTCAACGATTTCATAGTCATAATTCCACTGGAAACACTTGAAATATTTTCCAGTGGCATAAGAAACTCGTTGTTTAATTTTTTTTCATGGTAAAAATGGCCAGACAAACTTTTTGCGCCATAAACAAACAGCTGCCAACCACACACTACTGACAAATAACCTAAAATGAAGCTTAAGAAAGGTTGTAGGAAAAATTATTTATCGATTCGGTTTACACCAGCAGTATTATATGGATAATAGACTGATTCGACATACAAATGCTCCATATGACAGGACAGGTCTAATGAAGAGCACGACTGTTCCGATTTCAGTATTCAAAGTTTAGTATGTTATACATACTGCCTTACAATTACCAAGAAGCTAGTTGAGATGTGACAGCTACAGATAAACCGAGCTGTGATGTTTCAGCCAAAAGTTTCATACATTATCAACAACAGAAAGGGATAGAACAAAATTGATAGCTCAGCATTATTCAAAAAAGATGTACTTGCGTCTGGTTCAATAATCATGGCAGCAGTCATTATTGCTAGGGCTGTGATGTACTTATTATGAGAGTCAGCATGTGGATATTGTTTTATGTAAATTAAATGAACTCGTTCCGAACTTGGGTTTCATAGCGAGGCATACTAATTTGAATTTGTTTGTTGGCTTCATACTGAGCACGACAGCACTCAGCCCCGGGAAAATTAATATTTCAATATGCCTTCGGCACTGTTCAAATTAAAGATTGCTACCTGCTGGCACTTAATACTTGTAGAACTTTTCATATGCCAGAAAATTACCTTCATGGCTTCTTCATCCCAATCAAAATACGCTCAGTACCTGTCAGCCACAGTAATCATTCATAATTGAAAGGCAGAGTCTATAATTGCGCCCCTTTCATTAAATAACTTCCGATTATTATTTACGCTCGCTTTCGCCGCCAGTCAAATTGCACACGGAAAGGAGTTTATCACACAATTTAACGGTACTTGACATCCATCTCTCAACAACGGCCTTCGGCTGATGGCAGTGTGAGGCGTCTTCAATTTGCATTTAAGTGTTTACGCTTGAGAATGTACACGACACCGATGCTGTCGGCACTCTCGAGATTATGCACGTTTTCATGCCTTTTCATTCTTGTTCATTCCTGGTATTTATGCAATATTAAATTCTTAATTCATTTCAATCTCAATTGCAGACGATATCGTTTCGACGCAGGCGATTGCAACCACGGCTGTATCGCATAAGCGCAAGCTGCTGACGGCGACAGATGGACGCCGTCATTTGTATTGCATGCGTTCCGGCTCGATAAAATCACTCAATCACAACAACAATGATCGCAACGGCGGCCTAGGCAGCAGCAGCAAGAGCACATCGACGTCCTCATCGATGACGGTGATTAATGTGCCGCAGCAGCAACGTTTCAAGCTTTATCAGCAGCGCCACCAAAGCCAACAGCAGCTACATCAGCACCAACAGCAACAGCAACAGCAGCTGCAAATGTATATACAGCAGCAGGATATCGAGCGAAGTAAATCAACGTCAACACCGAGTCTGCGGTTACACGATACCGCATTAAGGAGGTAAGGCCGTGGAAAAATATATTTATTCATATTATTTATTGTTGTAGACATTTCGGTGGTGATAGGTATGAATATCGCAGTAAATCGCATAGCTATGAATCGAAATGAACTACTGGCTTCTAAGTATGTGGGTCAAGTTACACAACAGAGCCACAAAGCTTAGGTACTGTTAATTCTGTATCAGCAAAACTCGGGATCCCGTGATTTGCTTTATGCTTAGAAATCAAACTACAAGTATTTGCGTCATTGTTGTCATGGTAATGGCTGAATCAAGCCAAGGCATGACACAATCGTATGGAATTATTTTCCGGTACCGATAGCAACCCGGTGGTCGTTTTCCAATATTCAAGTGAATTTTTGAAAAATGTCCTATCCGCAAACCATTTCGTTTGGTGCCAATTATGACCTCTTACTATCGCATAAAGTTCTTTGGACCACATAGCCTCAATCATCTCACACAACACAATTACCTTTCTTACAAGGGAATTTTTCAAGCTCTGAAAAAAATTATCTACATATGTATGTATGTTCGAAATGCGAAAAAATTACAATAACTAAATTTGTGCTATTTAATTTGCAAAAATAAGAAATGCAGTTCCCGATCCCGAAATTTCTGGACTACAAAAATTGTATTCCGAACAAAATATTTTGAGATGCTTTTTGAAACTTTTAGAAATAAAGTCCTTTGAATTCCTGATAACGAAAACATCGATCCCGAAATTTCGGGATTACAAAAATTAAATCCCGAACCTTTTTATTAGTGATAATACTTTCAGAAATAACGAAAATCGAAATCCTGTTAACGGAAACCTCGATACCGAAATTTTGAGGCAGTGAAAAATTTATTCTGAACCCTACAACTAGTAATTTTATAAACAAAGAAAATTTAATGCCGAAATCGATAACGAAAACCTAAAACCCGAATTGTCGGGACCATAAAAAAATTGTCCGAGACCCGGACTCATAAGCAGTTACATGAAAATAAAATGCATTTAAGCATTTATTTTAAGTCCAAAATCTCGAGTTTTCTTTCTTAAATAAATCTGGAATCTACAAATAATTTCTTACGGGATTTTAAACATCTCACTTCCTAAAAAGCCAAGAACCTCGATGGAATTATTGTGAATTTAGCAAGGTTCTTTCATAAATCAAGAAAACCAAATGTCAATCCCGATATTTGAGGATTACCAACATACTTCCATATTATTATATGACAATAGAAAACTAATTCCAAACTCCAAATCTCGCGATTTTTAACATTTTCTTTCATAAAAAAATAAAACAATCGATCCCGAAATTTCGGGACTGCAAAAAATATGCCTTGATTCTGAAATTTTAGGCATATGCTTTCATAAATGAAGATATCCTAATGTCAGTCCCGATATTTCGGGATTACCAACAACTTTCATATCGTATAACACAAAATGATGACAATACAAAAAATAATATCAAAATCCAAATTTCGAGATTTTAAAAATGTGCTTTCATAAAAAAAGTAACACTCGATCCCGAAATTTCGGGACTACGCAAAATATGCCTTAATTCTGAAATATCGCAATTTCAAGCAAATACTTCCACAAATAAAGATATCCTAAGTGAGTCCCGAAATTTCGGGATCTCCAACATACTTAGCTATCGTTTGTTTTAATGTCGACTTTTCCGCCAACGCGCCGTTAAGCCGCTGCAATCACTTTATGACACGTGCCACGCTATTTGGCGAAAACTCGATTTAAATTTAATGTAGCACATCAATAGCATTCAAAGCGAGATTTATTGCACCGCCACTACCACACACCATTCACCAATTTATCTTATAAACGCTGCCGCCACTTTTATTTGATTTCTTATACCACTTCTCTCTTTGTTTATTTCATACACACACACGTGTGCGCTGGGCGCAGATCTAACAAAACGAAGAGTCTGGAGAGTAAGAAGCGTGTCATCAAAATGCTCTTCGTGCTGGTGTTGGAGTTCTTCATCTGCTGGACACCGCTATACATCATCAACACAGTGGCGATGTTCATCGGCCCGGTGATTTACGAATATGTGGGCTATCGATGGATACCGTTCCTGCAATTGCTCGCCTACTCAAGCAGCTGTTGTAATCCAATTACGTACTGCTTCATGAATGCGGGTTTTCGGCGCGCCTTCCTCGACACCTTCAAAGGCATCCAGCTGAGCGGTGTCTTATTTCGACGCAAAAACTCATCCAACAACTCGGTGGCGGGAAACTCGATTATAATGGCCAACAGCGGCACCATAATGACCACAAACACGGTGCTCGACAGTCCGCGGCTCTGAGGGCAAAAGCGGCGCCGTCCAGGCCCGAATTCCAAATGGCAACGACAGATGTCTGATTCGGTGTAGGCGGCCTGATTGCCTACGTGGTTGTGTGTTTCAGTGTTTTTAAGTGTATATGTGTGTTTTATGTGTAAGTGTGTGGGTGTGTGATTGTGTGGATGTGTGCTTGTATGTGGGCGTTTGTGAAACTTATCGCAACAGATTTTAATGTTATTATCCATAATTGATATTCGCATGTATGTATGTAAGCAGCACATAGTCCTAAATTTGGCTAACAACTTAGCATAAGCTGTTATCTTAAATTAAATACTGTTATTCATCCATTCAAATGTCGGTTGTAAATATCAGCTAAAATTAATGAGAATTCATTGAAAAATTTGTTAAGAATCTAAATTATCATAAATTCAATTAAAACTCGTTTGAGCGATTTAATATTGCTGTGTGGCTCGGCAAGTGTTAATTGAAACTGAAAATTCAATTAACCCGAACATAATGCGTTGCATATACTTTGCATGTGTGTGTGCCGCTAATAAACACATACCAAAATTGTGATTTTCAAGGATGTGGCAGTCAGAGTTTCGGCGAACTAGGTTTCACATTTTGGCTTTTATATCAATCCTAATACGATTAGAGTGTACTATAACCAATAACCAACAATAAATATGACTAATTGTCGAATGATAAACAAAAATTTACAGTTTAGCCAAATATTCCTATGTATTTGTAAGCCATGTAAATATATATGTACATTTTAAAATTGTATCTATATTTGTATGTACAGTTGTTAATTCATCCGATTGTCCATGTTACTTAAAATACATATAAACATGTACATGAGATTCGAAATCCAACAATTTTTCATTCATTTTATTCCAATTCGCTTTTAAATATTAGATTAAGCAACACTTTTATTTTTATGCTGTAAATTGAATAAAATGTGAATTTAAAAAAATTAAATGTCTTTATTAATGCTATTGAGGCCCTATGTTCCACCTAGGAACTACAGGAAAATATATATATATATATAGTATATACAAGGTCTGTCGCAAAAGAAACAGGACTGTTAAAAAAATTTATATTTTCATAAGTTTTATTTTTTTATTCAAAGTAGTTTCCTTGTGCTTCGATACAGCGTTTAGCCCGGTCAATTAGCATTTCAAATGAGTGTCAAATGAGGTCATTTTTCGAAATGCTCTTTAGAATATCGGTCGTCGCCTTTTGGATAGCTGAAATGTCCTGAACCCAGTGTCCTTTCATGGGCAAATGAAGTTTTCCAAATAGGTACAAATCACAGGGTGCCAGATCAGGCAAGTAGGGTGAGTGATTAATGGTTAATATGGAGTTTTTTGTCAAAAAATCAGTAACAAACGTCGACCGATGACACGACGCATTATCGTGCAACAGGCGCCAGGACCCTGCCTCACGGTATTGTGGTCGAGCACGACAAATGCGTGACAAAAGACGCTTCATAACACCAAGGTAAAACACATCATTAATCATTTGGCCAGGTGGGACAAACTCTCGGTGTACAATACCCTCGGAATCGTAAAAACAAATCAGCATTGTCTTTATTTTTGACTTCTGAAGACGACCGACTTCTGATCGTCACAGAGGTCCTCACGACTTTCTTGGAATCGCTTAAACCACTCATGCACATTACTACGGGATAGGCACTGATCACCATAAACTTTTTTCATCATTTGAAATGTTTCAGTAAACGTTTTCCCAAGTTTAAAAAAAAATTTAATATTTGCTCTTTGTTCTTAATGCATTTTACGACCGATGACCAAAAGCTGCTGTCACTTTTTGATCGATAACATTAACCAATTGTCTTAAGATTTTTACGAAATGTCAACAAGAGATCAAACGTTTTATTTCATATACCCACCAATAGGTGGCGCCACCAGAAACAGTTATATTAAAAAAGTTATGTTTCTTTTGCGACAGACCTTGTATATTAATGGTATTAAAGATAGATGACTGAACTGGCGAATAATGGTAAGATATGTACATATATATTTTACTGATTTTTGACAATTTCTTTCACATCTACATAGTATACAAGAAAATAATTTTTTTTTTGTAATTTTTCAGCCAATGGCTTTCGAACTTTTGTAGAATATACATGAATATATATTTTGACAGCTCGAGACAGACATGTTTGTTTACAGATTTGTGTAAAATTTTGTAAGCGTGTTCAGTAAGACTTCCCATTTCATTACGTCTCTTTTCACTTTGCTACAACGGTTGAAAAAATCATCTTCTCAGTTGAGGTCTCACTTCTGGCTTAATAGCTTCGTCAACAAACAAAATTGTCGAAATTGGGCTGAGTCAAATCCTCGTGGGGTTGAAGAAACGCAATTGCATCTCCGAAATTTCACCATTTGGTGCGGATTATGGTATGGCGGCATCAACGGGCTTTATAGCTTTCGAAAAGAGGCACCAAATGCCGTTACCATCAATAGCTAGCTTTATAATCAGAGCAGATTTATATGCACGAAAAATGTTGAAAACAAGCGCTTATAATACGTATGACCAAAAACCCGTAAAATATGCATTCAAATACAACGCAAGCTTCAAAATTAATTAATTTTAACCAAGAAAGTTCGCATTTGCAAAATTTTCATGTTTTCGAATACCCATTAAGTATAAGTTAATATAATTTTACACATCTGGTTCAATATCACCCCACAAATTACGAGTATTTCCCATTAACTAGACAGCTGTAGTGCTTCATGATTTTTATTCCGTTTTAATTTATCGGTTGAGAGATGGGAGTAACGATTATGAAGAATTTTCCATCTTCTACTGCCAACTCAGTTTCATATAGATGCGAAGGAGCATTGAATGATTCTGGAAATCATTCTTTCAATATAGCCGACGTCATCCAGGCGGATTTTGAACATTTAAACCGTGAGGCACTGCAAGTTTTTAAAGCACCGTGGATTATTTGAATTAAATCATTTATTGGTCTTGCTACCAATCTTTTTTCCGAATGTTGAGAAACGAGAAAATAGAACATTTTTGATCACATTTGAGTGTTTTATTTAATTTTAGCAGCACGTCGTTCGTGTTGTTAGAAACTATACGCCAAAAACTTTTCTCAGCATGAAATACTGAAATTTTACTAATATGAATCATAAAACTTTGATGATATACGCTGAGCTTTATGTACGTTCCCAACGCGACACACAAATTTTTCTTCTTGACACTTCTTTCTGTTTTCAAACCTCAAAAGGTCGCTCGCTGAACTGAAATTTTAAGTTTTTCCACCGATTAGGGCCACAGAGGTCTTTAAAGAGCATACTTTTCAGACGAGTTAAAAAAAAAATGGAGCATCACTGAGCCAAATATATCGAAAAATAAATCGGTATTGTTGAAAATAATATAGGAATGTTTTGGGGGGTCTATATTAACACGAATACGAGAATTGGAGTGCCACAAAGCATTCAGTGAAGGTTGTGAGTCATCGCAAACTTGCGACCATTCACCTCTTTTAAAGACAATAACATCGAAGGAGTTATGAAACAATGCGCGCAAGTCGTCGTATTGCTATCAGCGGGATAGAAGAGCGTCTCAACAAATGTTGGTTAAGGTTGTAAGTATGAAAAGTGCCAATGGCAGACTCGTACCAAAAAACCTGCACTTTTTGCAACTTTTTAAGTGAAGGTCGCAAAAGAGAGTCAGGCCTGACAACGTAGCTGAGGAACCTACATATATCAAAGGGTTGATTATTGGTGCGAGACGTGGGTTTATGAAATGAGGTCGAAACTGTCCAACAATTTAGCAAATGGCGCTCCAAAAAAACTATTAATCCCAAAATTTGTTGAAGGCCAACTGAGCCAATGCTTATAAAAAGGGCATGGAAAATTTTTTTAAGCATTGTCATACCAGTTTTGGCTCAAAAATTAACTACTTTGAATAGATAATAATAAATATTTTTAAAAACGTCAACCTCTATTTTTATTTTGATGATTCTGAGCCAAGTTTGTCTCTTTTCATCATTCTTAACAGGAACCGTCCAATCTCAGTATCGTAGAAAGGGCTTTTTTAAGAATTGTTTTGAATGGGTTCCTTGGAGTTCAAGCATCACCGATAGCAGAAGAAGAGTGCGATATACTTACGGAATTTACAGGGACCCCAACGCAACTTTGTTTGTGGTACTGCAATAGACTAAACTTCTCCTTTTCATATGAACCTATTTTCATATCAAACCTATGTATGTCCTGCATGTAATGACTAAATGGCAACATTCGAAAGCGAGGCGAATTAGCAACCTGAAGTCTTCGAAATCAGTAGGCATACCGTTTGAAATCATGGGAATTCTTGGAACTAAAGTAAACCTCTATTTTGCTAAACCATTACGGATCTGTGAATCGATGATTTTCAGCTCAAATATACATATTTAGAAATTCACATTTCATTGCAAAACTCAACGTGGATATTTCGAGGAAGGAATGTAAGCGTTCCAACTTTAAAAAGCACAAAATTTGAAATGCAGCTAAAGAATTTTAGAATTTAGTATTTCATCATCAAATTAGTACCCGGTCTATTTTCCTGGTGTATTTTACAGCATGTAAAAATCCATTGAAAACACAGCACGATGTGGGCCTCGAATGAAGCTTTCGCGGAAATTTTTAGCACGATTTGAACTTAACCAGAAAAAAGTGCACCACAAAAGGCGCAGCAAAAACTATACCCGAAAATAGTTGCCAGAGTTTCATGCAACCCACGTTGCATTTCTGAGAAACATAAACAGTTTCGACTCTGCCTAATTCGTAAATATACTCTACTCTCTCTAAACATACTCTTTGAAGTTTTTGGGCAATGAAATCAATATTTTTGGAGATGATGGCCATAAAAAACAAGTTGACGCAGAGAATGGCACATCGAACCTCTAATTCAATATAAACCGTGGAATATGGTAGCTTGCAGTTGTGGGAAGCGATTAAAGCGCCTGGTATAGAGCTGATAGTTTATGGTTATGGTTGAATGAGCTAAAATTTGTGTGAAAGCTATTTGCATTTTGATTCCTTTGGGCTCGACTGCCTTAGAAATTCTTAAATATTCTGAAGAGAGAAAGACAAAAGGCTTAAAGTTAGTTTAAAGAGGGATATGTGCTATTTTAAAGTTGGATTTTTTGAAGAGTTAGTATAATCTATTTGCTTCTGTAATGTAAAAAGCAAGTTGAAATGCCAGTAGATACTAACTACTACTTTTAGCATACTTACAGGCGCTAATACCCACAATATATGCCGCTGTACAGAGCACGCATTAGTTTTTTCTTAAAAAGCCGCGTGTTTACTTTATATTGTTATTGTGTGCGAACACGCTACCTAAGCACTTCTAACCACTTCTAACAACTTCCAGTCACTGCTAGACGCCACTTGTCACTCTAGTCACATGCCTACAAGAAAGTGTGTCATTAGTCAATGCCATTAACCTCAGAGCAATAAAAAAGCGGCTGTAAAGTGCAAGGGATTTTGTTAACATTTCGTTGCCGCATTAAATTAATGAAAGTCACCATTTAATGTGTGCCCTCAAATAGTATTCGTTCTGTTTTTTTTTTCTTTGCCGAAAAGTGCCACGTGCGCACAGATAATTCAAAACGATTGACACTTTCTCATTTCCTTTAAGTTTGCCGCAATTTTTTGACACTCGCTAATTAATTTCATTAGTGAATTTCGCCTATTTAGTGCTTTCATTTATTTTATTGCATTTCAGATAGTAAATTTTTATTTTCTTTTTACTAGTGAGCATAAAAATTATGTGCCTATTTTGACTGATTTCTTTGAATTTTGAGTTAATACTCACTTTGTTGTTGACACTTCGTATTGTCGAGAAAATAAAGAGAGCATAAAAGTTGCAAATGTGCAGATTTGCTTTTTTCCTACTTCCTGCTCAGTGAATAGATATATAAACTAATGTCAGAATCTTGCCTCTACCACAAAACTCATCTCGTCTAACATGCTATAGACATTTCAGGAAGTATTTAAGAGCTAACCGTATTTGAATCCTGCAATATTAACAAGCTAAAAATTGGGAATTATTTGGCACTATATACTATCTGTTCAAAATTGACAAATATTGACTGATATATTGCAGTAGATCTAGATTCGTACGGATTAGAGCCACACAATCTGCGCCAACTATTGCGTGAAAGATTAAAGCCCATTGTCGAGAAACTGATCGGACCTTATCAGTGTGGCTTTAGGCCTAGAAACAACAAACTGACCAGATGTTCACCATGCGCCAAATCTTGGAAAAGACCCGTTAGATCAAAACTGCTTTTGACAGCACGAAAAGGAGCTACCTTTATGCCGCGATGTCTGAATTTGGCATCCCCACAAAACTAATACGGTTGTGTAAACTGACGTTGAGCAATATCGAAAGCTCCGGCAGTTTCGGGGAGAACCTCTCCGAGCCGTTCGATACCCAATGAGCTTTCAGGCAAGTGACTCCCGCTCGTGCGACTTCTTCAATCTACATATTGCTGGAGAAAATAATTCGAGCTGCAGAGATGCATCGATACAATCTTTCATAAGAGTGTACTGCTGCTAACGTTTGCCGATGATATTAATATCATTAGTCTTAACATCCGTGCCGTTAGTTCTGCTGTCTCCAGACTGGATAAGGAAGCGAAGCAGATGGGTATAGCATTGAACGAGGGCAAAACGAAATAACTCCTGTAATCAAACAAACAGTCGTCGCAGTCGCGACAGTCATAACTTCGAAATTGTTGATAATTTCGTCTATCTTGGAACCAGCATTAACAGCAAAACAATGTCAGCCTCGAAATCCAATGCAGATTAACTCTTGCCAACAGATGCTACTTCGGACTGAGTAGGCAGTTGAGAGTAAAGTCCTCTCTCGACGAACAAAAACCAAATTCTATTAATCACTCATTATCCCCGTCCTGCTATATGGTGCAAAAGCATGGACGATGGCAACATCTGATGAGTCGGCCTTACTATTATAGTTTTCGAGAGAAAGGTTCTGCTAAAGATGTATGATCTTTTGCTCTTTGACAATGGCGAATACCGCAATCGATAGAACGATAAGGTATACGAGATATACGACGACATTGTTCATAGTTCAGCGAATCAAAAGACAACGGCTTGTCGTCCTAATGTATAAAAACACTCCAGCTCTAAGAGTAATCGACGCAGTAACCGCTGGGGGACGCAAAGACCGTTGGAAAGACCAGCTGGAGAAGGACCTGGCTACTCTTGGAATTTCCAATTGGCGCCAAACAGCGAAAAGGAAGAACGACTGACGGGCTGTTGCAAACTCGGCTATAACCGCGTAAGCGGTGTCTACGCCAATAAAGAAGAAGAAGAAAGGGATATCACAAAGTAGCTGACTACCCTATATTCAACAAACGCATCATTAGTGATTATGGGACGTGTGCCTATGAATGGGGTTGAGCACGTGCTCAACGAAATGTGAGTAAAGGCACTCCACGTATCTTGGTCGTCAACGACCTGCTGAAAAACTTGTGAATCGTGGCGGCAAGGTGATTGCCTATGCAGACATTATGGCACTACTATAGTGACCGGAAGGGGCTTCGCTATGAACATAAATAAAACTATCTCAGTTTAGTTAGCTAGTTAGTTGAGATAGTTTTATTTATTAAGATATACAGGATCCTAAAGACACGGTGAAGTATGTAGTGCTCTTCCTAAATAGAAAACTTTCATGGAAGCCTCTTATTGAATAGAGCAAGGAAGTTATTGATTACGTTGTACTGCTGGAGAGGAGCCATTGGGGTCTCTCACCGAAAGTAGTTCTCTGACTTTACGACATCATAATCAAGCTTTATGTTTTATAAGATCAACTGCTTTACGGATGTGTTAAAGCATGAGGGAATTCTATCAGACCATTGATCCATCGGCGATCATAATGTAAGATTCAAAGTGCGATCTCTAGATCAGCCATCGAACCTAACCTATCTGTCCAACTATCGCTGCTTCGGATTTCTAATATTCAATTACTTTTCTGAGAAAACATTTTGTCTGTCATCGAAGATTTTTTAGAAGTACATTCTTTGTAGCATGATCTTAAAGCTACTCTATTGCTTTTGAACTGATTTGGTCTATTTCATAGCGAAAATATTTGACCAAAGCACTATTTTAAGTACTTTTTCTACAGGGATTCAAAACAAATTAAAATTCATCTTAACCCTTGCTTGTATACCCTGTGTATTTGCAAGATATAGAAAATAAAGTTTAATTTTTTTATTTGAAATTTTAATTGAGATTTTTCGGTCATCGCTCACTTGTTGCATTACCAATAATCTCCCTTTAAACCCTAGATAAACTTAGGTCTTCCTACTTCTCTTCACCATATTTTCTCTTTAGCCAATCGTTCTTAGTTACTGGTTTCATCAAATTATTTTACGATTTCCTTTAAAGCATACACAAACTCATAAATACAAACAACAAAATAGGTGCGTTGGCACCACAATGTGCTCGAAAACCCCATTCAGCGATAAGTGTCGAGCCGGAATGACGCAAAATAAAATTATTTACCTTTGGCGGCATAAAAAATTTTAGAGACTTAACATTTCGCCATAAACCTTTTTCATGCGCGTTCAAGTAGTATTAAATATGCGTTGAAAAACAACGGTATAAAGTGTATAACTTGTCAACATAATTCATTGTCTTCGGACCGAGCGACCGTTTGCCTTTGTGCAACAATCTTCAGAAATATTTATGTTCACGAAGAAAGAGCATAAATGAGCTTTTAAGATTAAATGAAAGCACAGTCGGGCATAAATAAAACGCAATTTCTTGTCTCTCCTCTTGCTCCTGCTCCCGAGTCATTTAATGTTTATATGCTAATTTACAACTCTTTTGCTCGGGTAAGTCGAGTGGCCTTAGCTCGGGGGTAGCTCTTTCAGTAGATTTCTTTTACGTTAGGCATTGTGTGTGGGAGTAATTTATTTTTAAATATTCTCTTCGTAATAAGACCAGTGACCATTCGCTTATTTAATTTAAATATTAATGTGAAAGGGATAATAAAATGCAAAGAAAGGAAGTTCGTTCAATGCAAAGAAGTGAGTCTTACAATTTTATTCTCATTATCTTTGTTCATGAAATGGGCGTAGAGCATTTGTGCATAAAGGGACTTGTTTACTCTAGATACTTTCGGTTTTTTTATTGTAGAAACTGCGCTTTGCTATTAAATGCCTATTAAACAGTTCAATTCTTTTTATTTGCATAATTTAACTAGATTTTGGATAATAAACTTTAAATTATTGTCAACACTTGAACATTTTCCATTATTTACGGTAATGCGTGGTAGATACCGATCAAAATACTGTAAAAAGTTATCCTGATGTGAACAGATCCATTCCATTCCTTTCGCTCCTTAGGATGAACTCATTAAAAATCCCCATAACATATTAAGAAAATATCAGAGATAGATCTCTCTCTCTCTCTCTCTTTCGAGGTTTGTTCAGAGCGAATCGCGAATTTTGTATTTCCAAAGAAAGTGTTTATTTTATTCATGAATATTTATTTCGTCTCTTTCAAAGGAATCTGGGGGTGGATATATTGCACTTCTGTCCACGGTTTTTCCAATCCTCAAAGCACTTAAACTTAAGTAACTTTTTGTAGTCTTGTTTAGATCCTTCTTCGATGAAGTTTTTATGTGCTCAACCATAGCGTATCGTCGTCCTTTCATGAGCCTCTTCAGTTCTGGGAACAAAAAATAGTTACGGAAAACCAGGTCTAGGAAATACGGTTATTCGGTTATTTATATGAGTCTGGAAAATGCGGGAGACTTGGCACCATTAATGCGTTATTTTTGGCCAAATTTTCGCGCTCAAGCAACGATGCGTTAGTAGGAGGGTTATCATGGTGCAAAAGCCAATTTTTGTTCTTCCACAAGTCCGAATTTTACTGGCGGATTGCTTCGCGCAAATTGCGCATAATATGCAGGTAATATTCTTTATTGATCGTAAGACCCTTCTTCAGGAACTCACTGCACACGACACCTCTGCAATCGAAAAAAATGTTAGCAAAACTTTCTAATTCGATCTAACTTGGCATTGGAATGATTGAGCTTTAGTGTCCTTGTCATAAGCATGAGCCCATAATTACTCCCATTGGAGCAGATGTGGGTTGTCGCAGACTGAGCAATGTCAACACGTAGAAAGTTTTATATAAAGTATATATAAAGTAAATATATAAGTGATCAGTATGTTGAGCTGTGTTGATTAAGCCATGTCCGTCTGTCCGTCTATCTGTATATATACGAACTAGTCCCTCACTTTTTAAGATATCCTTTTGAAATTTTGCAAACGTCATTTTCTCTTCAAGAAGCAGCTCATTTGTCGGAACTGCCAATATCGGACCACTATAACATAAAGCTGACATACTAACTGAACGATCGGAATCAAGAGCATGGAAACCTTTCAAATTTGACAAGATATATTCACGAAATTTGGTATAGATTATTTTCTAAGGTAATCTCCGAAGAAATTGTTCAGATCGGTTAACAAATCAAATGCTTGCATGGGAAATTTCTTCATTTGACCTAGTATCTTCACGAAATTCGGCACGGATTACTGCTTAAGGTAAAAATTTAATCTCCGAAAAAATTGCTCAGATCGGATTACTATAGCATATAGCTTCCATATAAACTAAAAGAAATGCACCTGTGAAGGGTATATTAGCTTCGGTGCAGCCGAAGTTAACGTTTTTTCTTGTTTTTACTCACACAATCTCGAACAGGCTGTAGGACGACTGTTCTTCTAGTAACAGATACTGACATAAAATGCGACGTGGACGGGCCTTAGTAACCAAAACTGATGTAGAAATTGCAAGAAAGTAAACATTAGTCATTAAAGCCCAAACATTCACTAGCGGCTTGGCGTTCAGTGACTGAGAAGACCAATCTAAAGTAATAATATGACTTTCTTATTTCCATGTAGTACAGATTCTGCTTTTATGCTTCGGATCATTGTCTTCTAGCAGTATCTATTCATGGTTATTTTTGTCGTAAAGCATTTCAACTGACTTCACTAAATCCTTTTCATACAATTTTAACATTCTTAAGGCGTTCAGGAGCGTGGAGCACCTCAAAACCCCAAATCCATGAGCAGATATGCAGGTATAAACATACCCCACGACAGTCGGTTGTAAGTAACCGGAACGGACCTGGATTTTTATCCGGCCATGGTCTGCCAACCCGACACCATGTCTCGAAATTACTTCAAAACTTTTTTCTGCCGCTACAACAACAACAACTGCACCATTTAGTGTGTATTGAATATTCTTTTGATTAAATGTTTGTGGTTTCCTAAACACGTCTGAAAGGGTTGACCAGAACAAAAGTTGGCACATCTACATATATATATGGCATTCTATATGGTGATCCAATCTGGCTTGCTGTTTTCCTGCGGCCAATGCAACCTTTTTCCAAATATCTGTTTGATTACAGTGCTGCTATGTTTAATGGCAGATCTCTGAAGTCTGCCTCGTGTTGTATTTAGAGATATAACATATCTTTTCTAAATCAAACATTGTTTAGCACTTCTTAGACGGGGTAGTGGTTTCTTTTTAAAATGGAAACCAAAGCTTTTCCCCCACTTTCAGATGTCCCGTGATTCCTCCCACTTCCTCGCTTGCCAATTTGTTCTACTCACTCATTCTACTCACTCAATTGTAGGAAACATTTAGCTCAATATTTGGTAAAAAGCTCAGAAATTGTGTGAAGGAGACAATAATATTGATGACATCCAATTGTATTGGCATCTAAAAAATATAACAACTAAACGCTTTAACAACAGCACACGACACACATATACATTTTGTATTCCAATCGATTTAGTTGACGTCATTATTTGGGTACTCACATATTACTTGGAATCCGCTCTCCCAGCAAATACAAACTAAAACCCTAAATAATAAAGACAACAAGAGGATTTGTTGTCAAACGGCTGCAACCGCATTTGACCCACTGAACATTGAACAATAAAAGCGATTCCACTTATGTTTTATTTTCATTTGAAAACCACTTTTATTTAGTATTTTCACAACAACTTTTTTAGTATTTTCGCAACAATTCGCCAACTTGCCAACAACACACACGCCCACACAAATACATACAAAGGCTGTTAAGGGTCACTGCGGCACTGAAAGGCTTGATGCTTTTGTTTGCTGTTTTTGATTTATTTTTTGTCTTTTTTGTTTCCGTTTTTATACCCTGAACAGAGTATATTAAGTTTGTCACGAAGTTTCTAACACCCAGAAGGAAGCGTTGGAGATCCTATATAGTATATACAAGGTCTGACGCAATAGAAACAGGACTGTTAAAAAAAAAAAAACAAAAAATTAATATTTTTCAAAAGTCATATTTTTTTATTCAAAGTAGTTTCCTTGTGCTTCGATACAGCGTTGAGCCCGGTCAATTAGCATTTCAAATGAGTGTTTAAGGTCATTTTTCGGAATGCTCTTGAGAATATCGGTCGTCGCCTTTTGGATAGCTGAAATTTCCTGAAACCAGTGTCCTTTCATGGCCAAATGAAGTTTTCCAAATAGGTACAAATCACAGGGCGCCAGATCAGGTGAGTAGGGTGAGTGATTAGTGGTTAATATGGAGCTTTTTGTCAAAAAATCAGTGACAAGCGTCTACCGATGACACGGCGCATTATCGTGCAACAGGCGCCAGGACCTTGCCTCACGGTATTGTGGTCGAGCAGGATGAATGCGTGACAAAAGACGCTTCATAAGACCAAGGTAAAACACAGCATTAATCGTTTGGCCAGGTGGGACGAACTCTCGGTGTACAATACCCTCGGAATCGTAAAAACAAATCAGCATTGTCTTTATTTTTGACTTCTGAAGACGACCGACTTCTGATCGTCACAGAGGTCCTCACGACCTTCTTGGAATCGCTTAAACCACTCATCCACATTACTACGAGATAGGCGCTGATCACCATAAACTTTTTTCATCATTTGAAATGTTTCAGCAAACGTTTTCCCAAGTTTAAAACAAAATTTAATATTTGCTCTTTGTACAAAATGCATTTTACGACCGATGACCAGCAGCTGCTGTCACTTTTTGATCGAAAATATCGATTGCAGTTATTCATTTGTCTTAAAATTTTTACGAAATGTCAACAAGAGATCAAACTTTTTATTTCATATACCCACCAATAGGTGGCGCCACCAGAAACAGTTATATTTAAAAAGTTCTATTTATTTTGCGACAGACATTGTATATAAATGATCAGTATGTTGAGCTGAGTCGATTTAGCCATGCCCGTCTGTATGTATATATACGAACTAGTCCCTCAGTTTTTAAGATATCGTTTTGAATTTTTGTAACCGTCATTTTCTCTTCAAAAAGCTGCTCATTTGTCGGAACTGCCCATATCGGACCACTATAACATATAGCTGCCATATAAACTGAACGATCGAAATGAAGTTCTTGTATGGACAGCTTTCACATTTGACGTGATATCTTCACAAAAGTTGGCACAGGTCATTTTCTAGAGCAACAATGTAATCTCCGATGAAATTTTTCAGATCAACTTACTATAGCATATAGCTGCCATGCAAACCGAACGATCGGCATCAATGGCTTGTATGGAAAGCTTTCGCATTTGACGTGGTATCTTCACGAAATTCGACACAGATTACTGCTTAAGGTAATAATATAAGCTCCGAAAAAAATGTTCAGATCGGATTACTATAGCATATAGCTTCCGTATAAACTGAACACATAGTTACTAAAAGAAATGCACCCGTGAAGGGTATATTAGCTATGGTGCATCCGAAGTTAACGTTTTTTCTTGTTTTTGTTTCCGTTTTTTCATTTACCGTTAGGTTGCCCATACACGAGTTTGAGTTTGTTAAATTGAGATTTTTAAAGGCAAACGTTTTTTTATGAAAAAGCATTTGTGCTTTATTTGTATTTGTTTTCTAGTGGATTCGGTGTCTGCGCAAGCAAAATGACAAAAAAAATTTATTGTATATACATATATATAAGTGTGTCAGTGTATTGCTATGATATCTGTCTGGTGAAGAATTCGATCTTCTACTTAGTGTCGACAACAACAACAGACGAAGTTTATTTGGTATTTCAACCAACGTCTACATATGTACATATGTGTCAGTGCATGTGTTTATGCTGCGAAAGTACTCATGTTGGCTTACCGTTGTTCAATGTTGCAACATAGAGCAAATACTCGTAAAAGAAGTTGTAATCGCAAAATAATAAAAGAAGAAAACACAAAACCCGAAAATCCTGTTTACAGTCAAGTCTTTATCATCTCTATTAGGCTGATTGCTACCGAACAACCGCTCACATACACATACAAATATACATATGTATATATATATGAATATGTGTCTAAACACTCATACCATAACAAGCTGCATACATATACATACAAAGCTGCTATGTTAAAGACACAATTTGTTAAGGCTGATTGATGTTGTGCTCATATGATTCTCTGTTTGAATGTATGTGTCTGTGTGTGTGGCTGTGGTTTTGACTTTACTGCCCGAATACTCGGAAATCTTTTCGACTTCGCATTTTATTGGCTTTGAGTGCGCCATGGTTCGTTTGCAGGTTGTAAACACAGAAGTTATTGAACACACGTCCAACCAGCCAACAGCAGTCAGCTGCAAATTCCTGGTCAGGCATTTCCCCGAAAAGCCAATGCAAACGAACACCGATTTTTGTAGAATTGCCCTTTTTGTTTAGGCAAATTATGATTGAAGAATGTTACTTTGTTACAAGCGTTTTTAGCCTGAAATTGTCTACATTTGAATTCAAGGAAATTGAAGAAACAAATGCGAGAACTGATAAATATGTATTTTAGTGTGTTTTTAAGTGTGGTTTGAGCAATGATTTTGCTTTTGATCATATATTGATATTGATTAGTCGAAATATCTGCAAATTGTAGTTCACCTCATGTACCGAATTTCCATTTTCAAATCGCTGCTGAATTGATGATAATCCGGGTGGTTATTGATGATGAAAATTCCGGCACTTGCGGTGAGCCAGTACAAACGGTGGCCAAGTCCGGATTTATGGCAGGTTTTACTATGTATTTAATGGGATCATCTAATATAAGATACGATCGCACTCTCAATTTGGACCTATTCTCTGAGCAATACCATCGTCTAAAAGAAGGCATCTCCCAAAAGCAATCAGCTTGGGTCAATAGGAGAGGAATTCTGTTCCATCAGTACGGCAAAGTCACACATATCAACAGTGACTCGCCGGAAACTCCTGGAGCTTGGTTGGAATCTTGAAATCCAAACCTGACATTAAGTGATTACTACCTACCTCTATATGGTGATTAATTTAGCTGGCGAAAAATTCGACTCAAGAAAAAGTTGTCGACAGCCCCGTTTATTGCCTGTAACGAAGGTTTCTATAAGAGTGGTATTATGCAATTACCTTCAAAATAGCAACAAGTAGTCGTTCTTCCGTTTCGCTGTTTAGCGCCAATTGGAGATTCCAAGTATAGCTAGATCTTTCACCACCTGGTCTTTCCGGCTGAGTGGAGGGAGATCTTCCTTTTCCTCTGCTGCCCTCGTCGGTTACTGCCTCGAACACTTTCAGAGCTGGAGTGTTTACATGCATTCAGACGACATGACTCTTAATTCGCTGAACTATGTCAATGTCGTCGTATATCTCGTTGAGCTTATCGTTCCATTGACTGCGGGATTTGCCGTTGCCAATGCGCAAAGGACCATAAATCTTCCGCTGAACCTTTCTCTCGAAAACTTGTAACGCCGATTCATCAGATGTTGTCATCGCCCATGCATCTGAGGGCTTTTCGTGCTGTCGATCTTCCTTTCATGGGTCTTTTCCAAGGTTTGGCGCATAGTGGAAATCCGGTCGATTGTAGATTTTCCAGGTCTAAAGCGACACTGATAAGGTCCAATTAGTTTGTTGGCGGCGGGCTTCAGTCTTTCACAAAGTACGCTCCATAAAAGCATTTAATAGTTGTTGAGGAGGCTTATCCCACGGTAGTTGCGGAAGATTGTTGGGTCTGCCTTTTTGTGGACCATATTCTACAATGAAGCTGTCAGTTCTTCGCCGCCGTATTTGAATACCTCGGTCGACAATCTATCGGCCCCCGCTGCTTTGTTGTTTTTCAGACAGGTAATTACTAATCGAACTTCTTCATGGTCGGGCAATGTAACATCTGCTCCACAACCATTCAGCAGGCTAGAGAAGTCCTCCATAATTTTAGTATGCTCTGGGCATCAGTCACTAGTTCACCTTTGGGAGTTCTACAAGAGTAAACCTTGAAACCTTCTGTTAGTCGCCACATTTTTTCGTTGAAAAGATTACCCCTGTCGGCCACATTGTCAAGTGCTCACTTATTTCAGTCTCTCTCTCGCATATCGCTTCCCCCTTCTACTCTCCATATCTATACCATTCCGCTCGTGTTGTTGTCGATAACATGGCTGCGAAATAGGCAGTCTGTTTTCTCGCCACTCTTTAAATGATTTTAATAAAAACTCTTTTTAATTACATCTAACGTGAAAGCTTACAATGAGTTAGATATACCTATTCTTGATGTTTACTCTGAGAACAATTAAGTTATACAACCACCCCTCGAAATATGGTTTTGCCTCCCACTTTAGGCATCAAAGGTTTTTAGTTTTAATAGCTGGTTGCTGGAAAGGTATTTGGTTTTACTAACGATATCTGAATTCTTATTGTTCTTTTTGTCTATGAAATTGTTAAAACTTTTTATATACATATGTGTAAGTATATATGTACATATGTTTGCAGATATAAAAGCTAAAGTTTTCTATGGCATGTGTAAACACGTGTTTGTTTATTTACATGCAATCAGTTTCCAGGAAATAGAAAACTCTGAAAAAGTTCAGAATGTTTGGTATGTATGTATGTTTTAAAACGAGTATACAATTTTAGTGAAATCAATGGAAATTTTTTGAATTTTTGGAACCAATTGCTTACTGATTAATAGCTTTATTATCACATCTCATTAATTAAAAAAGCTATCTAAGAAAGTGCCGAAACAACATGTGATCATTTCTGGGTCTGTGTCAAATTTTTTCATAGCGGCGGCAGTATTCAAATCCGCTAAAGAGCTTTAGATTAATGCTCTGAATCTTCGAGTGCCCTCCAGACATCTCTGTCATTTGCGGTTTTTTAATAACTTTCTATGTCAAGCTACTTCATGCCTTTCTCGAGTTCGACAATCCATCTTGATCGTAGTCCCCTTCTTTAGTGATAAATGCTGACGCCTCTACAATTTTCTTTGACGCTCTCTTCTTGTCCATTCTTGTTACATGGTCTTGTCGCTGCATTTTAATAAAGCGTATAATATTTTAATCTTTTATAAGCTGATCTAGCTCATCGTTCCACCTTACACGCCACTCGTTATTATCGTGTATTGCTCCAAAGATTCTACATAGCATATTTCTTTCGATACTTTACTATTTCGCTTTGTGCTTTTCGAGTAGCGTACATGATTCTACTCCGCAGCTCAACACTGATCGTATGATGGTTTTGTATGGGATCAGTTTACATTGCTTGTCGAGTAATTTTAATTTGAGCAGTTTCATTACGTATCCATATGACCTATTGTCGGCTTTTATTCCATCTTCAATACTCAGGCTTGTTGAGTTATCGCCACTGAATTCGATGTTCAAGTAAGTAAAGGCTTTCACTGTTTCAAATTCGTATTTGCCAATTTTCACTCTTATTGCTGATTTGTTTTTTCTGGACATCATCATAAACAATATTTCGTCTCATCTTCATTGGTTTTTGTACCGATGTGGCCGGCTACCACTTCAATATCAACGAAAGTTTTGGTTAGGGCGTACATCTTTTCGCTGAGAGTGACGATCCAAATTCGTATTGATATTCAAGGAGGTCTCTTTCTGCATGTTTTATGAGTCTTCTATTCACAATACTGAGTGGGAAAACTCCGCAGTCATTTATGCGGTTTATTTTATCGCTTTTGTTGAGATTAATGATTGTTATTGCAGTATTCCAATCTACAGGCGGCGATTCATTGTTCCAGCTCAATTTCATCCGGTGATGAATTCTTTCAATGAACAGGGCGCTTACTCTTTTGTTTGCTCAACTGTGATATTATGCGGATTCTCTGCTTTTTTCTTCTTATCTGTAAGTATTTCGTTATTTTTGCTTCTTCATATACATATTTACTTTTGCCTGAAATTCTCATTTTCTACCTTGATTGTTCTATAATATTTTCGGAATTCCGGGTTCGACGGAGCGGCAATTTCAGTTTAGGAACCAAGAAAAAATCACACGGAGCCAAATCTTGTGAATACGCTGGTTGATCGATGGTATTCATTGCGTTCTTGGCTTTATATTCGGTCAAAATATGCAACACGATTTTCATTATGTGAAATCCATGAATTCTTCTTCCACAATTCCGGCCGTTTCCGATTGATATTTTCAGGCAAACTCCTCAATATGGCCAAATAAAACTCCTTATTGACCGTTTGTTCCTCCAGAACAAATTTATGATGCATCAAGCACTAAATCTAGAAGAAAACAATGAGCATCATCTTGGTTTTTGAGCGGCTTTGGCGTGTTTTTTGCCCCCTCAACTCCGATGATTGTTGACTTGTTTGCACGACAAGTTAAAACCCATGTCTCATCGGCAGTTATAATGCTTTCTATGTACTATATATGTGGTCGGAATTCGCACGATCAAGCATATCCAAAGAAACCTGTTTACGGTACTCTTTTTGAAACAAATTCAGCTTTATTGGGATGAGTCGAGCAATAACGCGTTTCATACCCAAAAATCAAAAAAAAATCATTCGAACGGACTCGCGAGAGTTGTCGAGCTCTCTAACCATCTTCCTAACACTTGCTTGACAATTTTCAAGCATCGTATCCTTCATTTTTTTAATATTTCAATCAATTGAAGAGGTCGAAGGTCGTCCAGAACGAGGCATGTTTTCAAAGATCGCTCGACCGTCGTTGAAGGCTTTGTTTCACTCATAGGCTTGAGTTTCTGATAAAACTGAATCACCGAAAGCCTTTTCCAACATTCGCACACGAATTTTGGTTAAAAATACAAAATTTGAGACAAATTTTTTGCTCGATATTTTTATCCATTTTAAAAACCTCAACGCACTAAAAGGTCTACCGACTTAAGGGGGAGCCTGCTTTAAAAGCTTCAAAAAGCGATTTTTTTTGCTTAAATCTCTTTAAAAATTATTTAAGAATATATCTCCAAAATTATAGTTGGAAGCTTGAAATATTGTCGAAGCTAGAAGGGAAATAGTGACCGAGCGTCTAGCAGAAATATGAGCGCTTGGGCAGAAAACGAGAACTTTGACGCGCGATTTCTCGGTTTTTGATTTTTACGATTTTTTTAATTGGCAAACAGGATGGAAACTAAACGTCGTATGGAATTTCGGCAGAGTTTATTAGCTTTGGCATTCAATTATCCTCTATTTAAACTATAAAAACTAAGAAAATTCAAGTTTGAACATATTTTTAAACAACATAAAGCAAAATTTTTTTGGTCAAAAACCACTTTTTCAATTTTTAAAAAATTTGTAAAACTTTCAGATTTTTTTTTTTTTTTTGAATTTTTTTTAGTTCAACTAGAAGATTAATTATTAAAAAATATGAATCTTTTTGAATTCTTTTTTTTCGATACAATTTGCGCCCTGCATCCTGGCCGCCGTCCGACAAATGCATAAGCGAGATGCATCGGACAATTGCTTCCCAAAGGCTGATATTCTGCGATTTCGTAACCAAAAAATTTGTGAATAGTGTTTAAATATATAACTATAAACCCTAAGAATTTCGCTTAAATCAATTATCTATTTCATTCTCAAAAAAATCCTCAAAACAATCGATTTTTGGAAGCCTCTAAAGCAGGCTCTACCTTAAGCAGCTGCTGTAAACAAACTGGTTGACAGATCGCGCTCATATTTGGCACAGTACTTAAGGATAGCCCTACAAAGTTTACAAAGTACCTTTCTAATCTTACTTTTTTTAAAATTGTTTTCAATAGTTATCAAAGCAATTCAAAATTCTGACAATTTTTCATAATTTTTCATTTATCCGCCAGAAACTTAGTTATCTTATTTGGTTATTGTATTTTTTGCAACTTCATGATAATTTGACATTCTTAGCATACCTATTATATATTACCAGCTCATTCCATACTCATAACGGTATTTCCACAACCATCAAAAGCGCAATTTTGCTAAAAAAAATGTGAAAAACAAAGCTTTGTCAGCAACATCAAGAGTAATAAAGGAGGGAATTGGAAAAATAATTTTGTCCACCGCACGTTTTATAAATGAAATTAACTAAAATAACAATAAACGCTCACGTCGGCAGGAAAACGCCACTTGAAAGTATGAAATATGTTGGCATATTTTGCATACTTTTCCCTACTTTGCTGACTCAGGATGACACAAAAAAGAAATTATGATTTGAGGAGGAACTTTTTTCCTTTTTTAATAACAAAAAATGTAATAACAAAAAGAACAGGTCACAGTTTTTGCCTCCGGTGTAGTTATTTAAATTGCTTTGTCTGAGGCAGACAGCGCAAGTTTGCAAGAACTTTTAAAGTTGCCTGGCAGTAGATGGCAATATCTTGATGCGATACTACGCACAACGCCTCCAACAATTGTGAGCAACTTCTCAGCATCACACAAGCAAATTTAACGATTTATCTGAGGCATTTTGTTGGCAGCAACGCACTCGAACCCACCACCACCCGCCACCGCCATCGCCATCGCCATTGCCAAGGGCAATCGCCATTTGTGATGACAATAAGCAACCCTGTAAGTACTTCCATAAGTAATGGCGAGAAAAATGGCAATATTGCCCAAATAAAGCACTTAGCAGTCCATTTGCGAGTACTTTAACCGCTTTGGAGAGAGCGCACTGCTCAATCGTCACATTCAATTATTTCGCATATGTAGCAATGTACTTCACCGCACTTGTTGTGTGTACTTGTAAAGGTATCAAGTGTGTCCTCTGGTTGTTGTGCCCAGCATGGGTATGCGTTTAATAGGTCAATTTATATGCAAATATGCTAATAAGAATTTTTTCGCTTTTGACCCCATTTTAGCGACACTTTGTGTGGGAGAGTATGTGTATTAGTGTTTTGACGTAAAATATTATAAACAACATAATAAAAATAATAAAAATATATGTACGTATATTTCGCAGTATGACCACTCTCTTGGATTATTATTATGTAGGGGCCATCGGTGGTCTCCTTTAAAGCTTCTGTTGTTGAAATGGCTGCATGTTCACTTCAATATTTTTTTTTCGGCATATGACAAGGCAAGGTGAAAAATTCAATATGTCGTTTTAAAGATAGCACACACATTTTTTTGTCAAATTTATATTTTTAAAGTGGAAATTTTTATCTATCGTCTCAACTTTTCTCGTCCATGTCGCATTATAGCTCCATGTGTAATGTATATCGTCACCTAAAAGGCAAAACAACATACATATGATCAAAAAAAAAATCGAAATTAAGTTTTTTATTGCTTATGATTCACTAAATCATATTATATATACATATGTATGTAGCATAAAATTTTCAACTTGCGCCTTCAGATATAACCAATATATAACCAATACATAACCAATACATAACCAATATGTAACCAATACTTAACCAATATATAACCAATACATAACCGTTATATAACCATTTTATAACCAAAACTCAAATTTTGTTTCAATATGTGTGGTTTCTATTACATCGTTTTTCTTCGTCTGTAAAGCTATTAAATAACTGAAAAATCGATAAAATAACCGAAAACTGTTTATATTGTGACGCCACCCAAGAATTAAACCAATTTTCGATGTCCTCTCTTGAGTGGAACTGCTTCTGAGCCAAACCATGTGCCCTCGAACGGAACAAATAATAAGTAGCTGGGGTAGTACTTCCCATTTAAGCGTTTCCAGGTAGGTTTTAAGGGGTTTTGCAAGGTGTGGCCGAGCATTGTTATGCAACAGCATCACTTTTCGTGCCACTCCTGGTATTGAGGTCATAAATAAACCGAATTTCTTGTTCTTGAATCATTCCGAACGCTTTTACACGCTTTAAAATGGCTTTGCGGGTATCATCCAATGCTGAAGCAAGCTCTTCTTGCATTTTACAGGGATCCTTATCGAGCTACGAACTACGCAATCCCAAATTTAATATCATAACATTTAAGCTTTTTTTAAATGTTCCCACAATTTAGATTGGTTTCATCTGGTTAGAGTTCATTACCACTGTACAGCTCGAAAAATATTTCAGAATCATTGATTTATTTTATTTTTTGTTAACTATGAGCTAGTTTGGTTTCCACTTTGTAGAAGCAGTATGATACAAAAATTCAAGAAAGATATGTCAAACATGTTCTTATGATATCTTTAGATCTTATGGCTAACTCAGAGATCCTTATTTAATGAGCAGCCAAGCACATTTTGTGATTTTCTTAGGGTTTCGTCCTCAACTGCTTCTTTCTGAAGGTCCACTAGATTCATTGCCTTCGATTATCATTTCATTTTGGAAAATAAGGTTAGTTTTCAGTTCCTAAGAAGTGTATTCTTTTTCATATAAAATAGTACTAAAGGTAAATTTACTTAGTTTTGTTGAGATGGCCAGTATATTGACCGAATTTTTTTTTCGCCTGAGTGGCACGAAGTTTTCGAATGTTTAAAAGTCAAATAAGCACTGTGTTTAAATATATTCCATGTACATTATCTTTAAGTACTAGAGTGCCCTAGTGCGGACATTGGATTTTAACATATCATGCTTGAAAACTTCCTAGAAGGTAAGAGCTCATATAAAACATTGGCAAAAGTATTATAAGTACTTTTTTATAGAAAAAACACAGAAACTTCAAATTTAATTGGGGTTGGTTATTATAATAAGACAGAACATTTTTTGGCATTTACTTTTTGAAGATTATCTCTTTTAAATGTTGACTGCGACTACGTCTCAGATGGTTCATCCGTTGAGTACAATTTTCGACGACTCGTTTGACTGTTAACTGGAAAATTACACGTGGAATGTTTTGCTCCAAGGCCTAAATCACAGTGGCACTTTTCGCGTGGACTTTTGACTTTACATATTCCCACAGGAAAAAGTCTAACGGTGTGATATCGCACGAACTTGGTTGCCAATCTACCGGCCCAAAACTTGAAATTATCTGTTCACGGAAATATTCTCTCAATAAATCCATTGAATGATGCGATGTATTTGGGAAGTGGCGCCGTCTTGTTGAAACTAAATGTCGCCGATATCACGAGCTTCAGTTTCATGCATCAAATAGTCAGTTATCAGGGCACGATAGCGACCGCCATTCTTGAAGATTTTCAAGAGCTCATAAAGCGGTTCGATGTTGCTTGAGAAAGTCGAGCAGCCTCAGTTTTTGCAAAAGTTGTGGATCACGCGTGATTTGTCAAAAAAAAAGCTATTGAAAAAAGTACCTCAGTTAGAATGTTAGCCAAAGTCTACTCCATAAAAGATTTTTATAGCTTCCAGTTAATAAGTAAACTTGAAACAGTTTGGGCACTTTTTACTTTGGTTAAGGTTTTAAAAGAGACAAAAATTCAACAAAAAAACTTCAGTTCGTTATTAGGTCCTTTTGAAGCAGAATATCATAAAAATTGAAAAGCACCAATAGATCTAACAAATGGTCACGAAGTGTGCCTCAATTTACCTTTTAACAAAGAGTGCTTTCCAAGGTCACATTTATTGCAATATTTTTCATAATAACTTCTTACAAAGCTCATGCCTTCCTTCTTCTTCTTAATTGGCGTAGACACCTCATGGCTTCCAGTTTGATTTATTTATTCACTTTCTTAATATTTTTAATTAGAAAAGCAACCAACATATATCTTAATTACTTAGCTTAACTATTTTGCTTCCCAACGTTTATTTTCGCACAACATGAGCTTCAAAGCCCTCAAGTAAAGAAAAAACTTTTACTTGCTCAAGTAAAGAAAGCGGCATACCCAAGAATGCACATACAAGCACGAGGATATGCTTTACATGCAATTCCTGCCACAGAAGAGCAAAGCACAGCCGAAATGTTACCGAATTTCATTCAGAATTCTCCCAGCAACATAACCAAGTCTTGAAAGCGCATATCACAGCCACCGCTACGGTGTGAGGTTCAATTTCGAAATTCTAACGTTGCATTCACGTTGAAACTGTACAGATTTGCAGTTTTGGAGTTTCACACTTAGGCAAGCACTAACGAAGAGAGTAAATATTTGCAAGATATTATTTTACTTACTTAGAGCAATATACATCTTTACAAATGAATATAAATATATGTAATTGTATAAATATATACGGATACCTACAGCCGAAAATTGGAATTCTATATGATTGTACGCAAACTATGAAATGTACTTTTAGTGGTGAATATTCTTTGAATTCTTCATTTCTTCTTTAGAAAAGCAAGAAGCCAAAAATAAGAAGAAAAAAGTCTGTTTGAAGGCGAATCGTTATTCCATTTTTACATTAAAAATAATCGTTCACTTATGTTGACTCATATCGCAAATCGTACATTGAAATTATTTCTTAAGTACTCCATGTCTGCATTAATTAACAAACAAATTATTTTATTTGAGAAGGAAAAAATCCATTCCAGAAAAAGCGAAGGACATTGAAAGGCTAAAAAGTACCTATATGGCAGAATATTTGCACCAATACCATCGTCGCCAAATTTTTCCAAAAACATAGAAGACTCGATGGATTTTGACTTATTATAGCTTCTTATAGTGGTGGCTAATGCTAACAGTGTTGTGGATTATTGGAAAACAAAACGGCGAGCAATATTATGAGACTGAACCTCTGAACGGAAATTGGCTGAACCTATGATGTCTAAAACAAAGAAAATCGACTCACAACCTAGAACTCAGAATTTCACTCCAAATGGACTGAGAATATCGATATCCATCTCTCCATCCGTCTCGTAAACTCAACTCACTTTTTCCATGCGGAAGTACTAGGCGTAAAGAAGACCTGTAGAGTTCAACTAAATAACTACGGGAGCTATCCGAAAGCTACTATGGCTATACACTAATAGCCATGCGACATTGCTAACCTTTTTCCCCAAAACCCGTAAGCTCACTGGCAAGGTAAATCCACTTGTCCAAAATTCATGAACATTTTCGTTAACGAAAAAGCATACATTTCAATCAAGTCAGGGACCTCTATATCCAAATCGAGGAAATAATACCACACCCGCCAGAACAATCAAAAGGGAGCTCAATACAAATTTCATAAAAATAGCTCAGAACAGATGAAAATATAAAATCAAATGAAAGACGAAAACTAAAGACTTAGTAAATATGTCCAGGAAAGGTATATACATACCTACAGTTATTATAACTTGGCACTGGTCTTTCGGTGAGCATCCGCTAAAAATGGGTCTGCCCTATAATAAAATTTTCCGCATCTGCCAACAAGAAGGAAGTAAGGAAACGGTTCTACTATTTCTCTGGGAATACCCAGCTCTATCACAAGCTCGACAAATATATTTTTGAGTCCATCAGGCATCAAATTTTGAGTGTCTATCAACAAAATACGTGGCATATGGTATGAATAAAAATAATTTCATTGGCGGCACCAAATTGATCTCACTGGGGTTTTCTACTCTTACCTATAAACGGTTAATGACGTGTTCATCAACAGTTTATGTTGATGGCCGAACTTCTTTGAATATTTGTTAAGAAACAAAAACGCTTGCTTGCGACAAAGAACTATCACTGAAGGCCTTTTCCAACAGCCGTAACGTTTCGGCACCAGAATTTAATTCCGCACACAAAATTTGAAGAAACTTCTTTGTTGAGTAGTTTCACTCATCGTAGAAATCGCTGAATGCAATTTGTGACTTCAGAATCACATTTTGTGAATTTTTGCATAATCCTTTTTCTCCAAAGAAAATAGAAGTTTGAAAATACATGATTTCTTAAAGTACACCATGACGTATGAGCAACATATCTTATTATTATATATATATAAAAGAAAGTTGTGTTAGTTACACCATTTATAACTCAAGAGGGGCTGAACTGATTTGGCTGAAAATTGGTAGGAAGGTAGCTTAGAACCAGGGTAAATACATAGAATGCCGTTTAACTCTTTATGTCAAAATTTAATACAACTCAGAAATACAAAAATTATATTTCAAATAATAAGCATTTGTTCAAAATTCATGTTTGTGGGAATCATTTGAATATTTCATTTCTTCAAAACAAAAAATTAAAAATAAAAAAAATAAAAATCATGTTTGTAGAAATCATTTGAATATATGCGTACAATTTTAAACAGATTCTTCCTCAAAAATAATACAATTGCTAAGTATTTGTAATAGTAGAAAAGAACAGCAACAAAATACGCAGTGAAATCGATTATAACTGGCTCAGTAATCAGTCGTTGAGTATGTATTATACCACGAGCATCCCAAAAGACTGATGTCATAACCTTTCCAGTCGACTTTTTCGTCTTTCCACGCTTGAGAGCCGGTTCATCATGTGCAGTCCACTAGAATGACTGTCAATTGGACACCAGTGGAAAATGATGGAGCTGTGTTTCTATTATCACACACAGCGAAAATTCGGTTTTATTGCGATTAAAGAGCACTCAAACACTTCTCAGAATCACTTCTTCGTTGTTTTTGTTGGGTTATGAATTTGCGAAGCACAAATTTTGCACAGAGCTTTCGCATCTTTAGGGCGTCATTATCCTCTCTGCTCACTTTACATCCTTCTTACTAGCAATTCTCACTTCTCAACAGTGGATTTGCCTGATGCAGAGCCCAAATTCAACAGTATTTTCCCCCAAAAAGCAATGCTTTATTAACACACGAAATGCTTTTATGATCCATTTTTTTGTAATCAAACACAAGTTACCCTTCATGGGTGCATTTCTTTTAGTAACTATGTGTTCAGTTTGTATGGAAGCTGTATGCTATAGTAACCCGAACTGAACAATTTTTTCGGAGATTATATTATTACCTTAAGCAGTAATCCATGTCAAATTTCGTTAATAGATCTTGTCAAATGTGAAAGTTTTCCATAAAGAACTTGATTCCATTCGTTCAGGTTGTATGGCAGCTATATGTTATAGTGGTCCGATATCAACAATTCCGACAAATTAGCAGCTTCTTGGAGAGAAAATTACGGTTGCGAAATTTCAAAACGATATCTTAAAAACTGAGGGACTAGCTCGTATGTATACAGACAGGCAGACAGACAGACAGACGAACATGGCTAAATCGACTCAGCTCAACATACTGATCATTTATATAGAAACTTTATAGAGTCTCCGACGCTTCCTTGTGGGTGTTACAAACTTCGTGGCAAACTTAATTTACCCTTTTCAGGGTATAAAAATCAACTTGCGAAATAACAGCTACCCTAATGTACAAACATGTCTAGAAAATTTAGGCTGATTAGGTTTTTAACAATGAGCAAACGCGCTAAATTGGTCATATAAGTTGGTATGACAATCACCTTTGACCTTTGAGACACTGGAGCTACGCCCTTTAAACACTACAAAACACTGCAGTGTCACAGCGCTCAACTAGTTGGTTACAATATCCTTTGCGGTTTTGACGTCATTTGCAATATGGAACTGATTATCTGACCACATGCAATCCTCATACAGCCAAACCAATTAGTATAATAGACTTACACATTTCACATATTTCACATAAGAGACACCCTGAGCACTTTGTGGTGTTGCATGAAACTGGCATGAAGATTTCAATGTGTACATTGGTATGTTTTACGACTTTCAGGAACTAGCAATGAAGCCAGCTCATTTTGAGTGGCAAATGCAATAAAGCTCAAACGTTTATATGACGCTGAGGTTACGAATTGTCTCGGACATTTGTCACGTGCTCTGCTCACACAGCCTCATACTGAAGGCAATTCTCACTCCATTGGCACACTTTGCTCCGCCATGCTGTTATGGAAACTAACACTTAAATCGATTCTGCAACTTATATACAAACAAAATTCATGGCACTTATGTGTATAACATATGTATGTATATTTTTGTAGATGAACACTCTTGCTTATATAAATTGTGGCATTTGGTCGCTGATTCATATAACATTTGCTTAATTATTGCGCATTTCGCATTCACAGTCGAGCAATTTGCGATATGAATTATTACATCTACATGCGGTTGAATTAAACATGCGAGTAAATATGTACGAGTGCTTACCTACACATACATGTATACTTCCGTATATGTGCGTATACCAAACCCCATTAAATGACCACAATATTAGCTACTGACACAGGTCATAATATTTACGGAATGAAACTATTCAGTGCCCTTACACTCAACATCATCTAACAGAGTTACTAGCTCTAAGTCTAGTCCTTCGAACGGTTATTAATCCTGTGAGTCGTAGCAAGCTGTCATGTTAGTTTTTTCAGTATTTTTTGACATTTCATCATGGATAGACTTACGACTGAACGTTTACAAATCGTTCAACTTTATTATGACAATTCACCTTCTGTAAAGAGTGCGCTTCGTTCAACTTATGGTCAAGATAATCGGTCTATTGAGCGTACTAGTCGCCACACCATCACCCATCTTGAGTTCCATTAGACCTTATTGTATGCTATTCGACCGAATATACCACGTCCAACATGCAGTGAAAAAAATATAGCAGCCGTAGCTGAGAGTGTACAGGAAGACCGTGGAGAGTCGGTTCGGCGCCGCTCGCAGCAACTCGGACTGACGTACGGATCGACTTGGCGCATTATACGTCGAGATCTTGAATTGAAAGCGTACAAAATACCCGTTGTGCAAGTACTGAATCTTCCCAAGCGACAACGCTTCGCTCTAAGGGCTCTTTAAAAATTCCAAGACGACCCGACGTTTTCGAGCCAAATTTTGTTCATCGATAAGGCCCACTTCCGGCTCAATGGGTATAAAAAGAAGCAAAACTTCCGCATTTGGGATGAGGAGCAATCTGAACAGATTCAGGAGCTGTTATTTCATCCAAAAAAACAACGATATGGCGTGTTTTTTGGACCGGTGGAATCATTGGTCCATATTTCTTCAAAAATGATGCCGGTGAGAAGATCACCATCAATGGCGACCATTATCGCTCCATGACAACCAAATGTTTGATGTCTAAAATTGAAGGTCATAATCTCGCCGACATTTGTTTTCAACTACACATTGCCACTTCCCACACATCGCATCAGTCAATGGATTTATTGCGCGAAACTTCGGTGAGCAGATAATTCCACGTTTTGGTCGATTGGCCACCAAAATCGTGTAATATCACTACGTTAGACTTTCTCCGGTGAGGTTGAGTAAAGTCTAAAGTCTATGCGAACAATCCTGCTTCGATTCAGGCCTCGGAGTAAAACGTAATGCGTGCCTTTTGCCAGTTATAGGTCAAAATGCTCGAGCGAGTCAACGAAAATCGGACTCAAGCGATGAACCATCTGAGACGTGGCCGCGGCCAAGATTTTCGTATGATAATAAACATTCCCCATTAATTTTGAGGTTTCTGTGTTTTTTCATTAAAAATTAGGTAACCTATAAATGGGTTATCCTTTATATTGGTCGTTACAATAATTTCAGTAAAAGATAAGTTTCTGCGAATTACTTGGTACTCATATGAATATTTTGTTGACTGCATTACAAGCAGAGCGGATTTCGTTCAATTGCTGACAGAAGGGTGAAAACTATGTATGTATACGTCGGACGCAAACATCTCATTTTATATCATTTTCTTTGCCAATGAAGATATATACATAATGATAATTATGTTTTTTCCAGTTCTGAACTAAAACAAGAAAAAACGTTAACTTCGGTTGCACCGAAGCTAAATACCCTTCACAGGTGCATTTCTGTTAGTAACTATGTGTCCAGGTGTATGGAAGCTATATGCTATAGTTAACCGATCTGAACAATTTCTTCGGAAATTACATTGTTGCCTTAGAAAATAATATATACCAAATTTCGTTAATAGATCTTGTCCAAAGTGAAAGTTGTCCATACAAGAACTTGATTCCGATCGTTCAGTTTGTATTTCAGCTATATGTTATAGTGGTCCGATATCGGCCGTTCCGACAAATGAGCAGCTTCTTGAAGAGAAAATGACGTCTGCAAAATTTCAAAACGATATCTTAAAAACTGAGGGACTACGTCGTATATATACAGACAGACAGACGGACAGACGGACAGACAGACGGACATGGCTAAATCGATTCAGCTCAACATACTGATCATTTATATATATATATACTTTATAGGGTCTCCGACGATTCCTTCTGGGTGTTACAAACTTCGTGACAAACTTAATATACCCTGTTCAGGGTATAAATATATTACCTAAAGTGTGTTGCTCATAATATTAGTGAGTGTTTGTTTTACAAGTAGTATAAAATTACGTTTTTGACTCCCAATCGACACTTTTCAGTTATTTTAACCTCCTTGTTGTAAACTGATTGACATACACATATACATATATACATTAACGTTGTGACGTCAGACCGCCCAATTCAGTCTCCTTAAAAGTCAAAGTTTCCCCCGAGAATATCAAAGTTGTACGCGGAATAATTGCAAAGTTTTCATATGTGTACAGTGTTGACACCTTGAGGTCGTTTGCAACGTAGCTTATATGGTTAAAAATACAGTTAGGTGGCCACAGTTTACTTTTCAAGCCGTTTTTGCAAAAAGTTAGAAAGCAAACTTCGAAGGCTCTTTACACTTTGACATTTAGTGCACACAACTCTCTATTTGTGCACACGTGTTTGTAAGTAAGCCGATCACAGCTGAGAAGAGCGCTTAACGCTCTAACGGCGCTGTTTACAAAGTTAAAGTGCTGTTGTGTTGTGAAAGAGTCACGGATGTTTTCTTTAAGACTTTGTATATTTTTATTTTTATTGTTATATATTCTTTAGAATTCCGTTTTTCCGCAATCATTATTTTTTTCATATGAAATTCGCTATAACGCGTTTTAATCTGCGCTTTACAGTTACAGTGTGACGCTTTACATGTTTTACTCGCTTTACTTTCCCTGGAAACAGTTAAGTTGCTCGCCTTTTGTTGTGAATGTAAACGCAAACCAATAATAAAAGATAAGAGAAGTGCGTTATTGGAGCCTGATTTCTGAAAACTCTCCAGCAACTATCTGAGTGCATTTGAATAGCTATCAACTGTAAAAGGATTTGCCATGCGCTTGGTAAACATGCCACCATATCTCGGTTGCCACGGTGAAAGCACGTTCGCGAGCAACGCGCAAGGTTGACACGGCGTCATGGCATTACTACGAGTACTTACATTCATATTTTATAGGAATATTTATGTAAAGGTAAAGAGCAATGTAAAATTTACTCCACAATAATTGAATTGCTTGGAATGAATTAAAAAGTACTTTTATTTCTGTTTCATATCTTGTTATTGATGCACATTTTATTAATGTTTGAACTCTGGTTTATTTCTTTACAACGAATGCTACTAAAAGTATTAATTTTTTGTAATGCCTGAATAACGAAAGTGTCTTCAATTCGTTTCTAATGGAATTGAGAACTTTTATTTATTTTCTCTGAGTTTTCTTAATTTCGAAAGAGTTTGAGGCGAAGACATAAAAGTATTACATAAGGTTTCACTTTTGACATTAAGAAACATTATAAAAGATACGGAAGGGTTAAGTTCGGGTGCAAATGAAATATTTTAGGATATTGTAGGAATCAAAGCCCGGAACATTTTTTCAGGTGGTGGCAGAACTTTCTATTGAAATACGAATTAAAATGCGAAGAAATTAACCATAGTTTTATTGATTTATTCTCAGCTAAAATTATATTAAAATCAGCTTCTAATAAGTGATATGTGTTACGTCGATAGAAGAGGCTATGTAATATTAGGTCTACTTGCTTCCGCCGTTTTCCAATAGATGTCTCTAGGGTCAAGCACTGGTCGATTAAATCGTTTTATATCGATCTTGGGCATTTGTGTCAACACTAATCCAACAAAATATTTGTGGAGATCTGTTTGCATACAAAATTTATTCTCAACTGAAAATGTCACTTTTTGAGCCGAATTCTCGACATTTGCGTGAAATTTTGCTTTTTTTTTTAATTCCAAGAAAAGTGCGGTTGAGTCTCATCGAATGCTTTCGGATATGTACGGTGAAAGAACATGTCGCGAATGGTTTCAACGTTTTAAGAATGATGATTATGAAGTCGAAGACCGGCATGGTGGTGGAAGGGAGAAGATTTTCGAAGATGCTGAATTGGAAGCATTACTCGACCAAGATGCGTTTCAAACCCAAGAGGAATTGGTCGAATCGTTGTAAGTGACACAGCGAGCCGTATCAAAACGCCTCAAAGCCATGGGGAGGATTCAGAAACAATAAAACTGGGTTCCTTACGACTTGAAACCAAGATATGACGAACGGCGCTTGCGCTTCTTTGCATATGAACAGCTGCTTCCAACGCACAACCGAAAGGAAGTTTTACATCGCATAGTAACTGGCGGCGAAAAATGGGTCCACTCCGATAATCCTAATCGAAGAAAGTCATGGGGAAAGCCTGGACATGCCTCCACGTCGACGACAAAACCGAACATTCACGGCGCCAAGGTCATGCTCTGCATTTGGTGGGACCAGCTGGGGGTGATATATTATGAGCTGCTAAAGCCAAGTGAAACCATCACAAGAAAAACGGCCACAGTACGAGGAAAGACACGATAAAGTCATTCTCCAGCATAACAATGCTCGGCCTCACGTCGCAAAGGTGGTCAAAAAATATTTGGAGACGCTGAAATGGGAGATCTTACACCACCCGCCGTATTCTCCAGACGTTGCTCCAACTGTCTACCACTTGTTCCGATCGCTGGCACACGGCTTAGCTAACAATTATTATCATCTTCTAATAAGTAAGTGATATATGTGACCTCGATAGAAGAGGCTATTTAATATATAAAGTTAATGTGTAAAACGTCAACCAGAAGATCGAAATTCTTTATATTATATTAGGAATAAGAGGTTTATATGAAGATGTAGATGAAGGTATAGACCGATTGCATTCTAATTCAGTTCTTAAGAAAACTTGTCCACTTAGTTTCGTTAAAAGATCACATTTTGACCAACTTGATTGTTTGTCAGGGTTTCTTTAAGGTATCTCACATACCATCACCAATCATATGGAGTAAGGTCAGCAGGTTGTTCGAAAATCCTGATTTTAATTATATGGTGCCAAGGTCAAATATTGACCGATATATGCGGAATAAAGTGACCCGGAAGTTGGAAGATCTTTATGCTAGGTATTTGGGAGCTCAACAAAGTATTGACCCGATTCAACCCGTTGTTGACGCACAGTTACTATTATCTGGAAAGGATTATCGCTGATTGCCAATTATATATCTCACACATTGAACGATTTTTGCGGTAAAAAGTCAAATCTGAGTTCCAAATATTCGGTACCTAGGGGCTTGAACAGTTTTGTAAAGCCTTCTCATATCACCTCGATGGTAAAATTCAATGTCTTTGGCGTATTTAGTTATTGATTTTTCGCGCATTTAGTAGTTTATGGGGAGTGAGCGTGGTTGTCATCCAATTTCATACATTTTCACATTGTTGGTAGGAATTCTTATAACAAAATTGTTATATTCTGTAGCAACAGTTTACAAGAGTACAAAAATGGAATGAAAAATATTTTAAAGAATAAATTAAACCTTGATATTTGCTAAAATGGTTTCCAAATTTTTTGTTTTCAATTAAAAAATAATTGAATAACAACACAAGAATGTTGTTCTATAACCAGAGATGGCAAGGCAAACCAAAGGGTATTTGGATAATTTCGGTACAATTGAGATAAGATCTACCCATCACACACTTTTTCGTATGATTTTCTATGAGTATTTTAATTTTTATTTTAACCAAAAACCTCAAAATGTGCTCTGAATTAAATAAACATGACACAGAAACACAAATTCTTCTACAGACTAAAATACCGGTAAATGTTTTTAGGTTTCAAGAACATGCGGTCAAATACTTTTCTGAGAAGCCACAGTAATTACTATGTTATCAGCTATTCCATACTTAGGAATCTATTCAGCGCAATGAGTATAAAGAGGATTCTCAGCATACAACGCCATTCTTACGCGTTTCTTCATATTTTACTTCTTTTTACCTGGATTTGTTATAGTTTTTCATACTATTAGCCGCTGAAATAAAGAACTAAAACAACAAATCATTTTTCTACCCAAATAAATTCTAAACCAAAATTAATTTTTCTTTCCAAATATTTTTTACGATACCGTTGGCAAATGAAAAATGTCAGTAAAAAATTTATAATCAATTTAAACCGTGCCTAAATAAAATTTATTTTTCCACATACCATATATGGTATAACAAGGGATTTTTGGATATTGTGTATAAAGCGAGAAAATCTAAAAAGTAATATTCTAATATAAAATTGCAAGCTGTAGAAAATATGATTTCTTGAAAAGGGAGAGCCTGCTCTAAAGGCTTCAAAAATCTTTTTTTAGGGTTTTTTTGGAAAGGAAAGAAATAATTGATTTAAGCGAAATTTCAAGGGTTTATAGTTATATATTTAGGCATCATTCACACATTTTTTGGATACGAAATCTTTGATATTCTGCCTTTGGGCAGCATTTGCCCGATGCATCTCGCATATGCATTTGTCGGACGGCGGCCAGGATGCAGGTCGCAATTTCTGCCGGAAACAAAAAATTCAAAGAGATTCATATTTTTTAATAATTTATCTTCAAGTTAAACTAAAAAAATTCCAAAAAAATGTGTAAAATTTTACAAATTTTTTATAAATTGAAAGAAAGGTGGTTTTTGACCAAAAAAATTTTACTTTATTTTGTTTAAAAATATGTTTCAATTTGACTTTTCTTAGTTTTTTTTAGTTTAAATAAAAGATAATTATGCCTGCCAATCAAGAAAAATCGTAAAAATTAAAAACCGAGAAATCGCGCGTCAAAGTTTTCGCTTTCTGCCCAAGCGCTCATATATCTGCTAGACGCTCGGTCACTATTTCCCTTCTAGCTTCGAAAATATTTCGAATTCCCATCTATAACTTTGGGGACATATTCTTAGATTATTTTTAAAGAGATCTAAGCAAAAAAAAATCGATTTTTTGAAGCTTCTAAAGCAGGCTCCCCCCTTAAATACATCAAATGTACTGAGCATTCTTACAAATGCCTTATAAATGCTATGTTACTCATGCGACATGGTGTACTTTATGAGTACAGAGCATTTGACGCGTAATTTTAACTGCGTATACATTTTAAAGGAATGTTTTTAGAAAAAAGTTAACAAATTTCTTTTCGTAGAACGGAAAATTTTGTATTAGAATATCATATCGATATTTTGGATTTATTTGCTTTGGACACAAAAAACTCATTATCAACGATTTTATCTTCGAAATTACATATGTATATGGTAAAAGTAAAATTATACACGTCTTTAATTGATAGAAAGAGCTTGTTTATATTATATCTTTTTTTTTAAAGCAATGACTGAATGAAGTATACACAAATACATATATTTCCCAGGTCTCTGGGTCAAAGCTGGGAATTAACACATCATACCATGAATGAACTAAATAACTTCCATATATAGGCAAATACTTATTTGTAAAAGCCGCAAATTTGGAATGAATTTGTTTGCGGAAAAAATTTAAACTATTTTAATAAAAATTAAATGCTTGTAATTGTAATTCACTAATTAATACTAATCAGCTGCAATTTATGCAATTAATAACTTGTGTAATGCGTGTGATAGGCGCATTAAGCTTTTGTAAATTAACTTACCAAATAACAAAAAACAGAAAAATAAAATTTCTGACTGAAATTCAACTAATTCCATTTTTAAGACTAAATACGAAAAAGAGAGGCACATTTCCCATTCATTAATTGTTTACCTTGCCTATTTTCCATGTAACAAATTTCCAAATTCCATCTGATTGTTCCACTTTATGGTGTACAAATCAAACATCCAAAGAGTTAAAAGAATATATCTTACGCCCTAAAATTTTCGAAGTTTCGTGCTATAACTTTTCCAGGCACCAAATATTGGGTAGTCGAAAAAGCCTATTCGCCAAAGCCAAAATGGAACTGGGAATTTCCATCTTTGGATAGATATTAACCTCATAAACCCCATATATTAAATTTAGCTTCAATTAAGCTTAACTCACTTTCATATGTTTCAATTGAGCTAATTAGGTTGAATTATGAATATGAAGATTTGCGTTTGATCATTTCGAATTGTGAGAGTATAAAATTTTCGTTTACACCCGAACTTAGCCCTTGCTTACCTGTTTAAATATTAATTTACACGTGTTCATATTTATAATATTTTGCTTTAATCTATTTTTTTTTTTTTGAAGAATTTCATTAAAACGGTATAATTTTATTTTACAATTTGTTACCTGCAAGCCAAATGATTAAAATTTATTAGATATTTTATAATTTATGAGCACATTCAGCTGAATTGTTTTCCAGATAATTTATTCCTAAATGAATTGATACATTTTTATTAAACACACAAAAATAAAATGGCCATAATTTTCCTGGTGAATATTCATTTTTTCAATATAGACAAAAGAATTGCAGATTTGTTGAAAAATTCGCAAAATATAATAAAATTATATGTTATTATATAGGATACCAAAATCACTCGTCTCCTAGTCTAACGTTCATGTCGCATGCAACTCTTCTTATTTTCTGAATAATGCAAGCCACTAACACTATTATGGATGAAAAAGAAAATGAGAATAATAATATTAAACAAAACTGTTTCCATGGGTTTTTATCGCCTCTAATTTTTTCAATAATCAAAAAACAAACAGAAATACTTATGTCAAGTATTGTTAGAAAAACTATTCGAACAAATTTTCATGTCCTTCTTTTTATCGTTTAATTAAGCCACATTGCAAAAGATTAATTTAATAAAAGTATCTAGGTATTCGATCGACTAAATAACAGCAATTAACTTCAATAAGCTGTAAATCGAAGAAAATAAAGCATTTGAATATTTGCATTGTTATTATTTTTTCACTTCAATAGATAAGTTAATTTTTGTTTTTACAACCGCAATTTTATTGTAATTTGTAAAATAAATAATAAAATAAAATAAATCTGATTTTATCATATTTTCTGCTGGTGTCAGTGTTTAAATCCATTCAGATGGGTTTTTATTGTAAAGTAATTATTATTTAAAGTGTACTAGCAATAAAAAATAAATATACAGGGTCCGGCACTCGAAGTGTAACCAACTTCAAACCGTTCGCGCAGCTGTCGCACTGAAATCAGCTGTTTATAAATTTGCTGAATGACAGTTCGGAGTATTCTTCATAAGTGTACAAAAGCCTTTTGCCAAAAGTGAACACAAAAAAAGTGATCAGCGATGGAATTCAAACGTAATAGCTGGAAAATCAGTTGCTTCGCTTGGTCAAAAGCGGTCAAATTCCGAACATTAAGTTTTCGGTCGAAAAAATTTTTCCAGCACCGTCTCACAAAGCGCGAGTGAACCATGAATGGCTGAAAAACAACGTTCCGAACTTCATTACGACCACACAATGGATATCGAATTCACCAGATGCGAATCCAATGGATTATTCTCTCTATGCCATTTTGGAGAGCAAGGTCCGAAGTAAAAAATACACTAGTCTCGAGAAGCTGAAGAAAGCTAATGTCCGTGAGTGGGCCAAATAACGGCAAATCACATTCGAGCAGCTTGCGATTCGTTTTTTGACCGTCTCAAGGCCATAGTTAAGGCAAAAGGTGGTCATATCGAGCAAAAATGAATTGGTCCTGAATTTATGAATATTTTCACACATATTGTACTTTAAAATAAATAAAAATAATTTTCCAAAGCGAATTTATGGTTTTTTTAATTGGTTACACTTCGAGTGCTGGACCCCGGCAAACAACGTATGCAATCAAGAAATATTATTCGAAGAATTATAGCTACATTTTTCGCCCAATTTTATCTACCGTATAACCCTATATCTATCTGAAATAAAATTTAGTGAATAAACCTGCAAGTATTATACTCTATTCGAACATATCCCAAGAGTATAATAATAATGGAGCAAAATTTATTTCCGCGGAATTGTTACTGCCTCTAATTATTTCTATAATCAAACAAAAAGAAAAACACAAATACGAGTACTATGAGGTGTATTATAAAAACTATTCAAACAAAATTTTCATGTCCTCTTATTTACCAATTCATTAAGCCACATTCCGGAGGATTAATATAACAAAAGTATCTAGGCATGCGATCGACTTAATTACAGCAATTAGCTTAATTAAGCTGTAAATGGAAGCAAATAAAATCAGAAGTGGAGTATTTGAATGCTTGTTTTATTATTTTTTTACTTTGATAGATGCGCTTTTTTAGGTTTTCGTTATTTTAACCACAATTTTATTGTGGGTTTTGAAAAATAAGTAATTAAATAAAATAAATCAGATTTTACATATCACTTTTTTTGACGATCCATTCAGATGGCTTTATTATGGGAGACTAACTACTAATTAGTCACTTAGAGTAACTAACAATAAAAGGTAAATACAAGGTCTGTCGCAAAAGAAACAGAACATTTTAAATATAACTGTTTCTGGTGGCGCCACCTATTGGTGGGTATATGAAATAAAAAGTTTAGATCTCTTGTTGACATTTCGTAAAAATTTTAAGGCATTTGGATAACTACAATCGATGTTATCGATCAAAAAGTGACAGCAGCTTTTGGTCATCGGTCGTAAAATGCATTTTGAACAAAGAGCAAATATTAAATTTTGTTTTAAACTTGGGAAAACGTTTACTGAAACATTTCAAATGATGAAAAAAGTTTATGGTGATCAGTGCCTATCCCGTAGTAATGTGCAGGAGTGGATTCTAAGCGATTCGTGGAAGGTCGTGAGGACCTCTGTGACGAATCGGGCAAGTCGGGCGACCAAAATCGTCTTCAAGAAGTCAAAAATAAAGACAATGCTGATTTGTTTTACGATTCCGAGGGTATTGTACACCGAGAGTTCGTTCCACCTGGCCAAACGATTAAAGCTGTGTTTTACCTTGGTGTTATGAAGCGTCTTTTGTCACGCATTCGTCGTGCTCGGCCAAAATACCGTGAGGCAGGGTCCTGGCGCCTGTTGCACGATAATGCGCCATGTCATCGGTCGACGCTTGTCACTGATTTTTCCATATTAACCATTAATCACTCACCCTACTCACCTGTTCTGGCACCCTGTGATTTGTACCTATTTGGAAAACTTCATTTGCCATGACACTTCACTGACTTAAATCTGTGTAAATTATTTGCCTTGCACCACAAACTCGAGTTGAAGCATAGAACAACTGTCAGCTGTTCTCATTAAGGATGTTTGGAAGAAAATTTGATAGAAGGAGTATTCCGCGTTTAATCTCATATACTTTTTCATGTAAAATATATCATATACCCACAACGATAAACTGTCAGGAATTTTGAAATCTTTCCAAAAACGAGACGAAATTTGAGTTGAGTTCAACAAGCTGCGTGGAAAGCGCCGTAGCTGTAAATCCAAATAAATCTGAAGTGGTTCTATTTACCAGGAGGTAAATATACCGGATACACACCTACTCTCTTTGGACCCTCTCGATTGACCCAGTCGAAAATATGAAGTACTTTGGCCTGAGCCCTGATAGTTGGTGATCTTGGAAGCAGTCTGTTGAGGAGAGTGTGCAGGAGACATTTTGTGCCTTAAATTTTTGTAAAGGAGTTATTGGAAATCGGTGAGAACTCTCACCAAAAGTTGTACTTTGACTATACGAATTAAGCCAAAACTGTTCGATAGTGTATTTGTCTGGTGGAGATCGCACGGTAAGGCCATACTCGCTAAATAGCTAGAACGTGATCAACGAGCGACTTGCATTGGCAGCAGTGACACTTAACGGCTTTCTGCATATAGCAGCCATGGATACAGCCGGAATATACATTGCTGAGAAGGTTGCTGGCAGACTGCGGGAAGCTGGACACAAAAAAGTCCCAGAGAAAGACATTCCAAAAACCTCGCTCATAGCTATAGTAGTTTCCGGATATGTGCAAAATCCTAGTAGACGGGGCCACGCCCACTTTTCCAAAAAATTACGTCCAAATATGCTCCTTCCTAATACGAGCCTTTGTGCCAAATTTCACTTTAATATCTTTATTTATGGCTTAGTTATGACACTTTATAGGTTTTCGGTTTCCGCCATTTTGTGGGCGTGGCAGTGGGCCGATTTTGCCCATCTTCGAACTTAACCTTCTTATGGAGCCAAGAAGTACGTTTCAAGTTTCATCATGATATCTCAATTTTTACTCAAGTTACAGCTTGCACGGACGGACGGACGGACGGACAGACAGACATCCGGATTTCAACTCTACTCGTCACCCTGATCACTTTGGTATATATAACCCTATATCTGACTCTTTTAGTTTTAGGACTTACAAAGAACCGTTATGTGAACAAAATCCATAATATTCCCTCCTCTTAGCAACCTTTGCTGCGAGACATAAAAGCTCCTTCGTAATTGGTTCACTCCTTCATTCGTTACGTACTAATCTATATTTATGTAGTTGTGCAGTCAAAAATCGACTTTTCTGAAAACCATTCACAACCATTCCACAGAAAGATACGTGGAAGCACAAATACAAACATGAAAAGTGAAACTTGGACCACATCCTCAGCTGTATGATATGAGAGTATGTACGCGGAGAGTGTCATGTGAGAATTTTTCTCTCATTGTTAATAAAATGCGCTTAAATGAGTTGGCTAATTAGCAACAGAAGCATGTACAGCTTGTTCCGCGCCTGCTGACGGCGACAGATAAGTAGGTGCTTGCGTAAAGTTTATGTTTATGTTTCTGTCATTAACATTTACACTTGGCGGAAATTAAAATTGCTGAATTTCAAAACTTTCTCCAACCAAAATAATATTTTTCAGGTTTTGTGTTTTTATGCGTTGCAAAACTTATTTGATTTGTTAAGGGGCTATACCAGTGTGACACTTTCAAAAAATCTTTTGAAAAGAGCTAAATTTGAAGCTGAAGAGATTTCAAGAAAATTTAAAGTGTATAGATATTCTAGATTTCAAGGTTGCAACTCTTTGATAGTAAGCAGAAAATTAAGGCGCTTTTCGGAAATATGAAAAAGTACTATATATGTATGAAACAGGAAATACTAATTTTATTTAAGTCTCCAACTCATTCCATCGTAGCTTCAATTGTTACCTACTTGTTTCGTCGCGTGTAGCCATATAGTATAGCTGGCAGGTTAATAAGACTGTCAACATGTTGCGACATAAGTGAATTAAGTTTCGCAAAAGCACAACAATTTATTTACAATTAAAAAAAATTACATATGGCATTATAATTGCATAAATATGTCCGCACATACATACATGTAAAGACAGTAATTACCCACACTGAGCGCAGTGATAACACGTTCACCGGAATATCTGGCAATATGTTGCCTTTCCACTTACAAAATTAACTGAAAATTTACACGAAAGCATTATAGTGAAGAACTTGTTTGCCATTATCTGCAGCTGCTCCAAAGAAAAAGGGTACGTGGAGTCGTTTTAAAGTTGTAAAAGTTCACCTATAAGGGCTCAAAGCGCGTACTACGCCTGAGCAAAAACTTGTAGGACTTTGTTCATTATTTTAAAATTCGTAATAAATTTTTTCGGGGTCCATGTCATTGCCCTCAAAATAATCTCCCTTGGCATCAATACACTTATACCCATGGCTTTTTAATCCTCAAACCAGTTGTTTAAGTCAATGGAATGGCCTTCAATGCGCGTAGCGCTTCACGTTTAATGTCTTGACTCAAAACGATTTCCACGATTTAATATCCAATGTTTTTAACATGCAGTAAATAATAAAGATCTTAGATGAAATGAATGAAAGATGAAATATATCTATCACAGAAACAATCCCCGCACTCGCGACTTCGCTCCCACGTCACTGTTGACAGTCATAGAAGTCGTAGATAATTTCGTCTATCTTAGAACCAGTATTAACACTAACAAGTGAAAAGTAAAGTCCTCTCTCGACGAACAAAGATCAAACTCTACAAGTCCTTCATCATTCCCGTCCTGCTATATGGCGCAGAGGCATGGACAATGACATGAACTGATGAGTCGGCCTTAGGAGTGTTCGAGAGAAAGATTTTGCCGAAGACTTATAGTACTTTGCGCATTAACAACGGCGAGTACCGCAGTCGAATGAACGACTGTACGAGATATACGGCGACATTATGAGACAGTGGCTAAGCTGGCTTGGTTGCCATCCGAATGGTTGAAAACACTCCAGCTTGCAAAGAGGAAAGAAGAGGACCTAGCTATACTTGGAATCTCCAATTGGCGCCAACCAGTGAAAAGGAAATGAGTAACTTCTCTACCAATCGATTACCAAAACTTCTTAAACTTTGGAATTATAGCTGTTTTAGTTCATGAGTCAATAAATTATGGCACGTAAAGTTCTAAAAGTGAGCTTATGGTATTAAATTAATATTTACGCTACGTAAACAATAATATTCATGCGGAATTACATAGCAATTCTTGACAAGTCATGAAATTCGATCAATAAAGCGATTATTTTGAAAGCAAACAGCCAGGGAACATAAAAAGTTCTCAAGGGGGTTCAAAACGCCATGCAAATAATCGTAAAAATAATTGCAGAAATGTTCTACAGCCTATAATATATAGTACATATATGTATGTATGAAATTTACAAACGCATACGTTTATAAAAAAATATATTTTTTAGCCTCTCAAAGTAGTTTATAAACATATTGGTACCCCATTTTTCGTATTACCTAAAGGCAAAAATCAAGGGGGCCTCCTAATTAAAAAGAGAATTTCAGTGTCATAATAAACAAAACATTAGCAGACATCCAATTTTTTCATTCGTTTCCGCGCGAGTTTTTAGCATTTTTAGTTCTCAAAATAGGACGTCTAAATTTGTTAGTGAATCCGTTCGCTAACCTAGCACTTAGGAAAGAAAATATCTCAGCCGTGGGAGAGAGTATACATTAAGAATGAGAAAAGTCAATTCGGTGCCGTTGGCAGAAACTCGGACTGACGTATGGAACGACTTAACTCATTTTACATCGAGGTCTTAATTAAGTATGGAACTCGATTTCTTTGGCACGCTTGTAGAATTCCAGATGCTTAGCCCAATTGTCGACGGTTTTCAAGCATAAATCGGCCTAATTTGCTGCAATTTCACGTTACATATTCGTACGAAGTTCATCAATCGTCGCTAGCCATTACGTCGCTATTGGCATAGACCATAGACTTGACGTAGCTCCAAAGGGAATAGTCTACCGGCGTCAAATCGCACGACCGAGACGGCCAATTGACTGTGCCATTTCGTGAGATAACACGTTCAGCAAACTTGGTTTTCAATAAATCGATTGTGCCATTGACTGTGTGTCTTGTGGCGCCGTCCTGTTAGAACCACATATTGTCCAAGTCTATATCATCCAATTCGGGCCATAAATATTCGGTTATCATTGAGCGGTAGCGATTCCAGTTCACAGTAACGTGCCGGTCTTGATCATCACGGAAAAAGTACGCGCCAATGAAGCCGACGGCCCATTAACCGTACCAAACCATAATTTTTTCGGGATGCAATGGCGGCTCACGGAGTACATGCGAATGTACTTTCACAGGAATAAAGAATTTATTTGATATGCCAAACCATTTTTGTTTTGTAACTTTTGTAGCGTCCCTATTGAAAACCCCGTTCCATGATATTGGTCATAATGGAGCAATATTTCTTTGCCAAGTAGTTGAACTCAATACCAAATTACTCACGGAGAAAGGACCATGTTCGTATAAATACATTAGGACTTTCAATCCAGAAGCCGAATATGGCAGTCATTAAACGAAGTTAATATTCTCTACATTTGCATACATATTATATATATTATATGTATATATTCTGCATACACATATAATATATATGAAAATAAAGTTTGTTTACTTCGGCAACATTTCACTTCCTTAATGTTGGAAAGTGCGAAACAGTTAAACAATTTAGCGACTATGAAAGTTTGTATCTCAGTGAATTCTCCGCAATTAAATGTATATAATTACTTCACAAGCAATATTTAATTTAAAGTTTGTTTTGGCCGCAGCTGGTGCCTAGCAGATTGTAAATATTTTCGAGTTTCACCACCTCGCGTTAACGCCGAGTATTTGTGAAAAGAAATATGGTGTGTTGACACTTCGGCCAACTTTTGATGTGGGTCGTTATATTAAAATTGTATAGTGCATAATTGAAACAAGCCTAGTGTGAGCGAACTTTTTTACGCTGCGCGAAAGCAAATAATACAGCAAATGAAAATGTGGGTAAATAAATTCAAAATATTTTGTATACAATGAAAAGCGAATAATTAAGGTTGAATTAAAAACTTATTATGACTGACAGAAGTTGTACATTACTTACGCTTAACGGTGCAGAGGAGAAAATTTTGAAAAATTGTAAAAAAAAATTGAAAAAAATTAAGTATTTCAGAATTTTTTTCTAATTTTTTTTTATTATTCTCAATAAAAAATATTGGAATAGAAAATTTGATTTAAAAAGTTAATATAAAAATAAAAAAAAGTGTTTTAAAAAAATTTTGAAAAATTTTGGAAATAAAAAAAATTTTAAAAAATCTAAAATGTTTAAATTTTTTTCAAAATTAAAAAAAATTCTAAAATGTTTCAGTTTTTTTTTCATATTTTTTTCTTTTCAGAATTTTGAAAATTTTTTTAATTTTTTTTTAACATTCTTTTTATTTAAAAAAAAAAAAATTAGAAAAAAATCTGAAATATTTCATTTTTTTTCAATTTTTCAAAAAAAATTTTTGATTAAAAAAAGTGTTCTAAAATTTTAAATTTTTTTTACTAAAACATTCCAAAAATTCAAATTTTAGACAATTTTTTAATTTTTTTTAAATTTTATTCTCAATAAAAAATGTTGGAATCGAAAATTTGATTTAAAAAGTTAATATAAAAATAAAAAATATTAAAAAAAATTGTAAAATTTTTTAAAATTTTTCTAAAATAAAAAATATTAAAAAAACTAAAAGTTTAAATTTTTTTCAAAAGTTAAAAAATTCTAAAATGTTTCAGTTTTTTTTTCAAATTTTTTTCTTTACAGAATTTTGAAAAATTTAAAAATTTTTATAATATTCTTTAATTTAAAAAAAAATAGAACAAAATTCTGAAATACTTAATTTTTTTCATTTTTTTTTACAATTTTTCATTTTTTTTTTTATTAAAAAAATTGTTCTAAAATTTTTAAATTTTTTTTAATTTAAAATTTAAATTGCTTTAAAATTCAAAATCCATCAGCTTTTACTTAACATTTTCATTTTATAAGAAATAAGTCTGCTATTTCACTTACAAAAAGCCGCAAATCAAATACTTCATAGCATATTGCCTGCATACAGGAATGCAAGTTTCACCTTTTCCAATTCACCCTTTTCACAATTGCTTCTATAAACTTATACGTTGTAACCATTTTGATGCTAACGATTAAGTCTCGTCAGCACTAATAGCTGCAAATCTCTTCTGACAATGAATAATTAACTATATTTAATCACCGAAAAGGGATTTACCAGCAAAAAGTGAGACGCTTCAACAGTTTGGCAAATAAAACCATGCCCACTGCTCACCTTCTACGGCAAACAAAAGTCTGCCTTTAGGCCCCAGCACTTGCTCTTTTTATTTGTCTCCATTCAAATCAATTAAGGTGGGTGAAAAAAGTGCACAGTTGACCCAAAAGGAGGCAAACATATTGGAAAGTAAGTAAGCCTAAGTATGCTTGTATGTGTTATTATTAGTGAGGGTCATCATCGCCCAGATGTTACCCATGCAATAAAAGGCTGGACCAATTTTTAACTCACATCGCACTGCCAATTAATTTTATATGAAAGCTTTTATTTAGGCAGACCCGACCATAGGTGACTGTTTGCAATAGCAGTTATTTGGAATACGTTACATAAAGCGTATATTTTGCTACTTGGCTAGGAGCATCTATAACTCTAATAATTGCACTTTAAGTTGAGTTGAGTTGAGTTGAGTTGAGTTGAGTTGAGTTGAGTTGAGTTGAGTTGAGTTAAGTTGAGTTGAGTTGAGTTAAGTTGAGTTGAGTTGAGTTGATTTGAATTGAGTTGAATTGAGTTAAGTTGAGTTGAGTTGAGTTGAGTTGATTTGAATTGAGTTGAGTTGAGTTAAGTTGAATTGTTGAATTGAGTTAAGTTGAGTTCTTTCTTCTTTTCTTAAGAAGTAAGTTCAAGAATTACTTAGAGCTGCAAGGATGAATTTGACAAGGCCACCTCTACATATACTTAGCTAAACCAGAATTAAAGAACTAACTGAACAATGCTCCATACTCTCGCGCATCACACAGCGGACGCGGTATTTCTCAAACGGGCACTTGACATCAATTACAGAGAAGAGAGGTTTTAATAACACCTTAACCAAGTCTCTCCCTATAAAAGACTAGATGGACTAGATGTCTAAATAACCACATATCTTATGGAAAATGAAGAACTTGATTAACTCAAGTAATTAAAGTAATTCCAACATCGTTCCATTCGGAATGGAGCTGCATTAAGAATCGTAAATTCAACCCAAACTTACAACTTCACTTTGATGCCTTCACGGCAGTGAAACGTCGCTTTGGCTGAGCTTACCTTTAATATGCATTTGTGATCAAAAAAGCCACCCACCCTAATACCCGTGACATGGCCTCAATTTATTGCTGTGCACATAAAGTTGCTTAGCGATTTGAAGTTATCCCGAATAATTAGGTCGAGGCAGACAAAATCGCCTTAACCCTTTTTAATTAGAAAGTTTATCAAAGTCCAAAGTTAGGGAAATTAAATAAACCAACACTTAGTCGAACTTCAAATGGAGGCTAAGGTAGCTATTTAGCGTAAAGAGCAATACATTTGTTTCAAGTGTGCGAGCATCGAAAGTGAATTGAAACCAATTAATAATTTGACTAATGACTATTAAAAGGTCTATAAACAAATAATTGAGTCATGGAAAGCGAAAGCTTGTGAGAGTGTAAAAAATATTTCGCAGTATGGAAAATTTATTAGAAACCAACCAATAACTTTTTGCCTGAGTTATGTTCGAAAGTATGAAAATATGTGTGAATACCATACGTAAAGGACCACATACCACAACTCCTTTCAAGGGTGATACACTGATTATGGCGACCCTCCAACTTTTCGATACGATTTTTATAGTATATATTTGTTCTTTGCATTAAAATAAGCCTCAGTTTCGGAGATCACCTCTTCAGTCGACGAGAATTTCTTCCCATCAAACACTCTTTTGAGGTCTGAGAAGAGAAATAGTCGCTGGTGGTCATAACTGGAGGTTGGATGTGGAAGCAATATAAATCCCAATTCATGGATTTTTGACATCGCTTTCACTGCATCACAGGAAGCTCACGCAGCACAGAGCTTTCACATACCCAAATATTCTTGTATGATATGGTGTACATATTCAGTTGATATCTTTAGAGTACCTGTTATCTCGAACAACTTCACTTTAAAGTCATCCAAAATTATTTCTTGGGAATTTTTGATCTTTTCGTAGGGAACAACCTATTTGGTCGTCCACTGCCTACATCGTAGTCGGTGCTCATTTCGCCTCGTTTGTTTCCGCGGTGCAAAGTCCAGAAAATGTTAATCAATCCAAACCTTGTATTTAACAGTCTCCTTTTGATCCATTTTATTCACAATAAACTGGGTTGATTCACCCAAAACGCTATATCTCATAAACTAATGGTTCAACAGCTATCAAATATACACATTCGCCTTCTGAAGGTTAGGGCTAACCAAAAAACATATGGTCTTAATTCTAGTAGCGCCATCTATGTGTCAGACCGGGAACTTTTCAATTGAACTGTTGTCTCTATTAGTTTACGATGTTACCAAAGAAGAGGGACGGCGGAGATCGTCAACAATTCACCCCGGACACGTGTTTTGAGGGAGAAGCTAGTGCTCTGCAGTAATGATTTACAGATTATTTCTCCAACAATTCTCTACATTCACTCTCTGCGGTCCTGCTTGTTACAAAGAACACATAAGATAAACAGATTCTCTGAATATTACCTCCTTTTGTTTTCATTTTGCCTGCCAACAACTATTCTCATATTAAGACCACAACTCGCATCTTGTAATGACATAAATTAATTGTATTTACAGCCAAGAGATTATCGCCTAACCAACGCTTAATGAGCACATGTGCTGCACCATTGATCTCTGATCAATTTAAACATGAATGCTTGTGTTAGCCTTAGTAGAGCGAAGCAGGACTTGGCACTCTGACAGGATGAGGGTGCAGCATGCCTTGCACCTTGCGGTTCGCCTGACATGGCATTTCTGTGACCAACTCGCTTCTGAGAATGCAGGGCGAGCAGTAAATATGTGCAACGCCATTGTGTTGCATATCAATTCATTGCATTTCCTTCGTTCGCTTTGTCTCACAACTTCCAGCAGATAATGAATGGCGCAATGATGCAAATTTCATTTGTCTTGGCTCTGCACTGCTACTCACAGCTGGTGAGTTGATTATCGTAGCATTAATCGTGCAGGCACCGGCTTGACTTTTGATAAATATATATATATTTATGCGTCAGTTGCAGATTCAGCTACTTTTGTCGCATTAAGTAACTGCAAATATACTATGGATGTAATCTTCTCTTAACTCTTGCAGTCAAAGGACCATAATTTGTCTTTGCCTTTGATCAAAAATTCTTCAAGTGTAATTTCCCGTACATTGTCTTTCAATTTTTTTTTTACAAGAAAATTTGCAAGATATTTGGACTCATATTTGTTGAAATATGTATTGATAGTATCCTTCGAAAACAATCTTTAACCTTTGAGCTTAGTTCTACACTCTATTATGAGCACCTCAAAAACCAAGCTCAGATGGAAGGATCAAGTGTTTGCAGATTAGACGAAGCTTGAAATCACCAAGTGGCACCGTAGTGCGCAATGCAGAGATGACTGACGAAGGCTTATCGACGCGGCCAATACCAGCCAACCTAATGACGATAAAAATGTATCATAAACACCATCAAACCTTAATCTCCTCGCTGCTTTGTTGTTCTTCATTCGGGTAACTGCTATTTGAACTTCTTCATGGTAGGGCAATGCAAGCTCTGGCCATCAGTCACTAGATCACCTCTGCGGGTTCTACTAGATTATGCTCTACTCTTGAAACTTCTGTTAGTCGCCCCATCTTTTCGTTGAATTTTCGAGCCATACCCCTGTCGGCCAGCTTATCAAGCTCTTTGCACTCACGAATTTCGACTTCTTTCCTTTCTTTGTCTGCAAATGCGTCTTGTTTCCCTCTTCAACCCTCGGTATCTATCCCATCCCGCACTTTTTGTGGTCGATTGTGACGTTGCGAGGTAGGTAGTCTGTTTTTTCTCCGCTGCGACACGGCACTCCTCGTCGTGCCAGCTGTTCTTTTGCATTTTCCGAAAACCAGTTGTTTCGTTTACAGCTGTACGTAAAGAGCTTGAAATGCCTTCCCACAGTTCTTTTATAACAAGTTGCTGATGAGTGCTCTCAGAGAGCAGTAGTGCAAGTCGAGCAGAAAATCGTTCGACTGTCTGTTGTGATTGCAGCTTCTCGACGTCCAACCTTCCTTGTGTTTGTTGACGTGCGTATTTTGGCTGCAACTACATAGTGGCCCAAGACAATGTTAAGACCTTGGAGCGTACGCACGTCTAAAACACGGGAGATGTGTCTTCCGTCTATCACAACATGATCGATCGGTTGGTGGCTTTTCGATCCGGAGACAACCAGGTAGCTTGATGAATTTTCTTTTGCTGAAATCTAGTACCACAGATAACCATATTGCGGACCCCATCGAAGTCGTCCAAAGTCAACCTATTTAAGTGTGTTTCATCGCGGAGGCTGAATTTACCGACCGTTGTGTCAAAGATACCTTCTCTGCCCACTCTGGTGTTGGTCCATCTTTAGGCGCATCGTTCTTCTCTTCCGTCGTGGCATGGGCGCAAATCAGCGATATGTTGAAGAACTTCGCTTTGATGCGGATTGTGACTAGACTTTCATCCACTGCGGTGAATGCCAGGACTCGCGGATGGAGTCTCTCTCCCACCACGAATCCCACACCGACTGTGCCTTCCTTTTATATGGCCACTGTAGTAAATGCGGCAAAGACCTATTCGTCTCAGGGATCGTTATCCTTAACACGTTTGCAGGGATCGTCATCAAAAGGGAGATCTCTCATCCGAGGCCTTTTGTCCTTTCATTGGGAGTCTTTTATTACATGGCGGGTCTCAAACCCAGCGCACAACCCTGTGGAGAGGATGTTTCACCTTCTCAATTTAGCTCGCCTTCAAACGGAAGTTTTTTGGCTACCCAGAGGATACTTGGTCAAAGACCGGAAGTCGTGAGCTGCTCGAGCCATATATAAAAGAATCGTTTCTGGCCACTCTCAAGTGAACTTTCCTCACTTGCGTGAACTTCTACACATGGCTCTATCTTCCATCGAAGAAACCGAATTTTGCAAAAGAATCTGTTTTGTTTCCATTGAATTTTACTCGCTTTACTGATTCATGTAATACGTTACATTATATTTATATCCAGTATATGGTAAACTTTTGTAATTTTTTTTTGGGAACCGTAATATCCAAAAGCCTGCAAACTTAGTCGCTGAAGATTTTAAGAGTCAATTAAAGAGATTTCCAAACTCTCAAAAAACATTAAAGTTGCATAAATATTTCTACCAATTAAAAATATCATTAAAAAGTTGTAAATTGGAACTACCATAAACTCGCTTTTTCTCATTATCGTTGCATTTTTCGCATTAATAAATATTTCTCAGAAATTATTTTCACGCTTAATTCATTTGATTTCCGAAAACTGGTTTTAATGTGTGGTGCAAAAATATTTGTATTGGCCATTCAAACAGCCAATGACACTAAGCCTTAAAAATGTGTAGATGTAAGTAAGTGCTCTTGGCTGTTTCGTCGAAACTCCAGTATAATTCTGTGAACTTTAAGCGCTTTAAAGCTCATCTCTCTTAAGTAAACACACACAGATGAAAACACTTTGTGCCACTTAAATGCTGTACCTGAAATTTAACGACACTCAACTTGAATGGTCCAGGTGTTTATACGTATATGACCATTTTATTACAACTATGTGCACCAACACACATTAAATTCAAGCTACTGAAAGCCAAACGTGCAATTTCTGCGGCCACACGTTCTTATGTACTTAACTTACATCCTCATGTCTGGCATGTATGTATATGTATACATGGTCAAACCGATACATGTGTCTATTCACTGCCTTGCTCTCCACACATCAGCGGCGAAAGGCTAAAGCTGCAATCACTTGAAATGCAAACAAAGCCAAGAATTGAATACAGGCATAGTTTGGTTTAAGGAAAAGCCTCATATATGGTTGGGCTTCTGCCAATTTGAGCAATTAAGCAGCTTGGCCGCTTTCGACTTGGCTTGGATTCAATTTGCAATCGCTAAAATATGGTAATTTCGAATTCATCACTGAATATACGCAGTCAAACATGTCTTTGCGGCCAATAGATTAGTGAGCCAATTTGCTTAATGAATAGTGAGTACTTTTGGAACTATGCTCAGCGTAAAAGTGAAAAATTAGCTACTGGAGTAGTAGATAAAATAAAACTTTGCTAAAACACAATTGTTAATTTCTTGGCTTAGTGGAATGCAAAATTGCTAGAAAGATAAGGCAACACTACACTTTAACGTAATATCTTGCAATATATTCTCGAAACAAAAATAAATTGTATAAATTTTTCTAACGCACCAAAAAAAATCAAGGTGTCTCTAAGATATGTACTACTATGAGCAAAAAAAAGTAGGACTTTGTTCACAATTTTAAAGTTCTTAATTTGTTTCTTCAAAATCTAAGGTTTCACAAACCTCAAAATAGTTGTTTAAGTCAATTTCAGAAAAAACCTTCATTGTTGTACGACCACTCCTTCTATTTTTTTCCACGAAATGTATGGAGCGGTGCCACTGTGCGGTGTAGCGTTTAACATTTAATGTCTCCAATTGACTCGAAACGGTTTCTCCGAAGCGGTTGTTTAAGTTTGCTGAGTAGCAAGAAGTCACGAGGAGCTGAATCAAGCGAATACGGTGGTTGCTGCTCGACATCGATTAAACATTTGGCTAAAAACTCATTAAGTATCAATACAGTATGCGACGATGAATTATCGTGGTGCAAAAATGAAGAGTTGTCGGCTCACAATTCCGACCTCTTTTTAAGAATAGCTTAGCGCAAATTACGCCAAACACTCAAATAGTATTCCTTGTTGACAGTTTAGCCGGTCAGAAGGAATTCAGACTGGTCCTCACCTCAACTGTCAACATAACATTGATTTTTGACCTGCTTTAATGTGGTTTTTTCGGCTTTGGCTCACCTTTTTCACGATATTCGGCTGATTGATCCTCTGTTTTCTGGCCGTAAGCATAAATCGAAGACTTTTCATCTGTAATAATACGTTTCACGGAATCCTGGTAGCCCGAAAGTATTGTTTAACAGACGTTAACGCAACGCTATTTTTCGGAAAAATTAGTATTTTCGGAACCAATGGCGCTTTCACTTTTCTTAGGCCCAAATAATTTTTCCAAATGGATTTCACAGATCCTAACGATATTCCAACGATACCATTAAGGTCTCTGACTGTTAATTATAGATTCTTAATCAACAATTCCTTTACTTTATTGACGTAATACTCATCAGTTGATGTTGATGGCCGTCCTGGACGTGGTTCGTCTTACTATTTCTTGCCCACAGTAATAGAAAGAGGTTAGCTCTTAATATACGCACAACGCCAAGTCAGGCACTAAATAAGAAGAGAGCGAAAGTGGCGAGGTGGACAAGTGGACAGGGTAAGCATCTATTTGGTTGAGTCCAAACTAGATAATTGATTTGCTGATGATGCCAAGTTAAACACCAAAAACGCTTGCCGCCTACCAGACCACTGCAGTGTCTTCAAAGAGGAGATCGCATCAATTAAAGAAAGTCTTCTTGTTCCGTCAAGGAGTGTGCTCACAGCAAGGAATATATTTATATACACATAGCCAAGTGACTTTGAAATCACTAAGACTTCTTAGATTTCTTCAAAGAAAGTGAAAGAATGCATACATAGTGATCTTTGTGGCAATTAAGAAGCAGATAAAATAACCAGTCAATCCCTAACTAGCTTAACAAGCGGGCAAACGTTGCATGAATGGAATGACCACAGATATCGACTATTAAAATTCAAAAGAAATGATATAAGAACTCTAGTAGGAGTGCAAACAGTTCACTGCCTAATAGGCAGTCATGCCAGCAAAATGGGAATACCATATAATGAAAATTGTAGAAACTCTCAGGTTGTAGAAGAAGAGACTATAAAATATCTTTTGTTGGAAGGCAAGACTTTGCAGAGGAAATGAATCTCAACTATCGATTGAGGGCTTAGAGGTTACACAGATATAACTTTTTGAGCCGATAAACATCATCAGAATCAATTCATGGTTCAGAGAGGGAATAATATAGTGAGGGGATTTTAGTCGCAGTGGTTCCACAGTATTTATTTTTTTTCATTGGTATTGTTTTTTACGTGGCGGGTCCCAAGCCCAGCGCACAACCCTATGTAGGGAATATTTCGCCTTCTTACATTAGGATGTTCTTAGGCTACCCAGAGGATACTTGGTCAAAGACCGGAAGTAGTGAGCTGCTTGAGCCATGTGTAAAAGAATCGTTTCTGACCACTCCCAAGTGAACGGCGATCAGAGAACTTTCCTCACTTGCGTGAACTTCTACACATGACTCCATCCTCCACATTAACACCACTAATAATGTCAGCCTGGAAATCCACGCAGGATTGCTCTTGCCAACAGGTGCTACTTCGGACTGAGTAGGCAATTGAAAAGTAAAGTCCTCTCTCGACGAACAAAAGCTAAACTCTATAAGTCGCTCATAATTCCCGTCCTGCTATATGGTGCAGAGGCTTGGGCGATGACAGCAACCGATGAGTCGACGTTACGAGTTTTCGAGAGAAAAATTCTGCGAAAGATTTATGGTCCTTTGCGCATTGGCCACGGCGAATATCGCATCCGATGGAACGATGAGCTGTACGAGATATATGACGACATTGACATAGTTCAGCGAATTAAAAGACAGCGGCTACGCTGGCTAGGTCATGTTGTCCGGATGGATGAAAACACTCCAGCTCTGAAAGTATTCGACGCAGTACCCGCCGGGGGAAGCAGAGGAAGAGGGTTAATTCGGGTAATTAAATTTTTCATAAACAAATTATGTGGTTTCCAAACAGCGAACTTCTTTTTGTAGCCAGTCTTTTTTAAATAGTTCAAAACCGTTTGAAGATTAATGGTGGTCAATTTTTTCCACAATTTCATCGACTTCTTAAATGATAGGTTGACCAGAGCGAGGTGCAACTTTCACATCGAAATCTCCAGAACGGAAGCGAGCGAACCATTCTTGTGCTACACGAACTCATACAGCATCGTCTCTATAAACTTCACAAACTTCATTGTTGGCTTGCGTGGTATTCTTCCCTTTTTTATACAAGAGTTTCAAAATATAGCGAATTTTCACTCATTCTTGAACAGCTGTAACTGTTTTTAACTGAGTTAATGTTAAAATACCATCATGATTGTCAATAAAAATACACGAATTCCAGCAGCCCCATCAAAATCATGAAGAACTCCGAGCCATTCGATTCCAGTTGAGGCTTTAGTCAAGGTGACGTGGATACAAAAATTCAACGAATGCGCTAATTAAGCTATGACTTAAGAAAAGCTGCTTCGATTCTAAGCCCATATGTGTAAAACGAAGCAAAGGCGTTCATGCATCTTACTGGGAATACTATGTCCATAAAGACCTCTCTACTTTTGGGATGTATGACCTCGCAAAAGATGGAAGCGGCTGAAGTAATTTTGTTTTTGTAGCCCGGACCGACTCACGGTTTTGGTGCCAAAGAGTATAAAGCTTAGATCAGGTCTTATAAAAAGCAGACTTATTTTTTTTTTTACTTTCTAGTAGTCTAACTAATAGATTTACCAGTGACATCACTTGGTTCAAGCACCAAAATACGTCAATTTGAGTACTCAGAAATCATGGAAAGAGAATTAAAAAAAGAGAAAACGAGAAAAATAATTAGATACTTGGAATTATTTCCGTTATGGTGAATAAAAGGCACATAATCATGTACTTTAAACCTTCTGAAGCATAACAACTCCATTCAACTTTAATGCTTGCAACTAAAGTTAAGCTGTTCGGACAAAACAAATAAAATACTTTAAAATCTTAAAGAGCCAATTCAGCAGGGGCTTAACCTACATTAACAGAAACTAAAAAATAAACGAGCTAATAATAACCAAACATGCAAGCAATTTTCCATTGCTAAGCCTTATGTGAACTTCCTGAATTTATACCCTTTTTTATTTCTTTTTCAACCCTCTTTCATGCTTTCACATGCAATATGCTGCGAAAGTGCGCAGAAGAGACTCAACTAGATTTATAGCAGCTACAGTGTTGACAACAACAAATGCTACATACATTTGTTGTTGGCATGTTGGTTTGCATGCCCTCGACTAATCACGCAATTGTTGCCAACTATTTTGCCAAGTCAACCGTAGCTTGTTTGAGCACCGTTCATGCCCGCAGAGTGCGACTTCGAAGAATACAGCAACTTAGGAATGGAGAAAATGTTATATCATATTTTACGGGATGAAGTGGTGAATCCAGGAATTGTCAAGGGAAACATTGCACTGAACTTGAATTTTTAAATTTTTTTTTTATAATCTTCTTTCATTTTGTGTTTTAGCGTATGACCTCTCGATGTCAAGTAAATAAGTGGGAGTTCTCCACAAATAGCTTATGAGTATTTTCGAAAGCTTCGCATGTACGGAAACCGATCTAAAAACCTTTGACTGTTTTTCATTGTTAATAAAAACTGATCCAGCCACCTTACGATTTTTCATCGTAAGAGGAAAGTATTTTTTAATGTTGAGCCCATTTTTTTCTATACAACGAGCGAATGTTTTTTAAGAATTTTAATATGATCCCCTTTAGCTTATACTTCTTTTAATAAAATTAGTTGCGTGGAAGGTTATGTACGGTTACTCTGTTACGTAGTAAATTGGAACTAGCCCTGTTGCTTTGCTCTTGACATTTTCTGAAGCCATCTCGATCTGTTCGCCCCATTCTGCTGGAGTGTGCCGCCACCATACTGTGACATTCCAATCATGTTCTTACAGTCTCTTCTACCAGATGTCAGTAGTAACTTTGTTTATTTTTTATCTACAGCTTTCTCAAGACTTTTGTAGTTTTGTATCCCAATAGAACATGTCGGTAAATTATAGTTGCACATACTGAGGATATTGAGATCTCAATAACAAGAAGGTCTCAACACAGTTCCGAATTAGGCTTCATAAGCGGGTCTGGAATTCAATCTGGAGTAAAAGTATGTCTTGGAAAGCTTTAATAAAATATAATAGTAATATAGATGTAGCTAAACTTTATAAAATATGGTCGGACGAAAGCATGCCCAACGACAAGTCCACGAAACGGGAGACCCCACAATATGAGCCAATTACCATAGAAAAAGCGTCCTCAACATCACACTTAATGTTCTATCGAGCGTACTATTAATCCACCGTCAACAAACTAATTGGACCGTCAGGGTTGGGAAGGACCTCTCCGAGCCGTTCGATACCAAACCAGATTTCAGACAAGACGGCTTCTTTAATATACTCCTGCTGAAAATAATTTGAGCTGCGGATCTGAATTGAGAAGGTACAATCTTTTATAAGATAAGCCGATAATATTCATATCATTGGCCTCCACAAACGTTAGTTCTGCTTTTTCCAGACTCGATAAGGAAGCGAAGAAAATGGGTCTGGTAGTGAAAGAGTGCAACTCGACATATCTCCTGTCATCAAATAATCAGTCGTCGCTCTGATGAGTCGGCGTTACGAGTTTTCGAGAGAAAGGTTCCGCGGAAGATTTATGGTCCATTGCGAATTGAAAACGGCTAATATCGCAGTGAATGGAACGACAGGCTGTTCGAGATATAGGACGACATTGACATAGTTTAGGGAACTAGGAGACACCGGCTTCGCTGGCTAGGTCATGTCGTCCGAATGGATGAAACACTCCAGCTCTAAGAGTATTCGACGCAGTACCTGCCGGGGGAAGCAAAGGAAGAGAAAGACCTCCGCTCCGTTTGAAAGACTAGATCGGGAAGGACCTGGCTGCTCTTGCAATCTCCAATTGGCACTAAACAGCGAAAGGAAAAACGACTGTTGCACTGTCGTAAACTCGGCTATAACCGCGTAAGCGGTGTCTGCGCCAAATAAATGAAGAAATTTGTTAGATAATTTGTAAGAACTTTTAAGATGCAGTCAATATAATAGATCGATATAAGTATCTAAAAAAATATGAAAAATAATAAACATGTGCTGGTGGACTAACCTCGAGAAAATACCGACTTGACCAAAGTTTAAGGGATTAAAAGCTGCAATATTTCAAAACAACACCAACAATGGCAAAACATATTTATTTCAGGCGTCAGTTGCTGGAAAAGTTACAGTTCATTGCTTCCAACTGCTGTGCACATTTTCCAGCGAAGTAAATCCAATGAACACATGTGTCAGGAATGCCTCGAGGCATGCAACTTTATGTTGGTGAATCTGCTTTTATGTGCACTTTCGCTTTTAGCGAGTACATGCCGTGTGTATCGGAAGAGAGTCGAGCAAATTGCATTCCTATTATACATATATCGACACAGATGGTAGCACGTTCCTTACAATATGTATACATAAACGGAAACTGCATTTTACTAACAGATTTACAAGCAAAAGTATTGTTGTGTCATGGGACTCGGGCTGTAACGCTAGAGAACATCAACAGGAACGAGAGTAAAGTTTTGAAATCATTAAAAATATAAAGAAGTAAGTAAGCCAGTAACAACAAAAGGTAAAAACACAAAGTAGAAATAATGGTGCATTGAGTTTTAATGCGACTTTTTAATGTGCGTGTTTTCCGGTTTTTTAATAAGCCAATTTGTTCAATAAATACCCACTAAAACACACACACCTTTATAGGCAAATTCTGCTTAAGCCAACTGTGGCTCACCGTTTAATGCCGCGAACTCACAATGGAGTCATTATTTCTGCCACAAAATAAGCTTAAGTGTTGACATTTTATGGTTTTCTCCCTTCATGGCGAAATTCATAAGCAAATTTGTTGCTTTTTAATGGCATATTGTTTGGTAAATTTGCCAATTGGAAGTTGTTCGAATCTTCGAAGCTTTAAAGCAATTTGTTGATGTTTTTATTTCATATTCTAATTAGCAAAAATGTATAAAGGGTGTTTATAAGCCTTATAATGTTGCTAATTTTATGGAAGAGTTAAATTAAACTTTTTTTCTACAGAGTATCATAGTTTTGTTCACCTAAAGGTTGTATGTATCACCTAAAACTAAGCGATATACTTGTAAATTCAACCTCCATGGTGATCGACTACGCCGGGGCTTAAAATATGGTTATCTATAGTTCTAGATTCCAGCATAGAAAAATTCATCAAGATACCTGGCAGCCTCAGTTTCGAAAAGCCACCAACCCGATAGATCATGTTGTGATGTATGTATCACGTCAGTACGAAGAGCTTGACAAGCTGGCCAACAGGGGTAATACTCGAAAATTCTACGAAAAGATGCGATGACTAACAGCAGGAAACCAAGCTCGAAACACACTCTTGTAGGACTTAAAATAGTGATCTAGTGACTGATGCCCAGAGCATACTAAAAATATGGAGGGAACACTTCTCCAGTCTGCTGAATGGCAGGCAGAGCAGAACACCAGGAGATGGTGAAGCCAATCGATGAAGATGGAGCTAACATTCCATTTTCTGACCATGAAGAAGTTCGAATAGCAATTACCCATAAGATCAACAAAATCAACAAATCGTCTAGATTGCCGGCCGAGCTATTCAAATACGACGGCGAAAAACTGAAAAGGGGCATGCATCAGCTTCTTTGCAGAATATGGTCGGACGAAAGCAAGCCCAACGATTGGAATTTAAGTATGTGCTGCCCAATCCACAAAAAGGGCGATCCCACAATATTTTCGTTGATTTCAAAACTGCTTTTGACAGCACGAAAAGGAGCTGCCTTTATGCCGCGATGTCTGAATTTGGTATCCCCGCAAAATTAATACGGCTGTCTAAACTGACGTTGAGCAATATCAAAAGCTCCATCAGAATCGGAAAGGACCTCTCCGAGCTGTTCGATACCAAAAGAGGTTTCAGACAAGGCGACTTCCTATAGTGCGACTTCTTCAATCTACTTCTAGAGAAAAAAATTTGATCTTAAGAACTAAATCGAACATTTAGTACTTTTGAATATCCAAGAACATCAATTGCAGTGTGTGAGTTAAAGATTTAGCTCCAATAAGATCTTTTCGCTGACGTTTCATCTTTACAATGGATAATAGACGGTGCTAATTGAAGCAAAAAGAGAAATATTATTCCACTTGTCAACAAAAGATAGTAGATTAGTAAAACTTACTAACCCTGAGCGAGATCTCGAGATCTCGATACCTTCTGACAAAATGTAATTATTAATGAAGCCTAAGAAATTATTGGAGTATGTTTGGTAGTTGTACTGCTTCTTCATTTTGAGCTGCCTATTTCGCAGTAAGAGATCCTGCATGGATTGGAGAGCCTCTACACGACTATTAGAGTTATAAGAAAAACCTATTCGGGTGAGAAATATGTGCGTAAGTCATTAGAGTAAACTTTTTAAACTCTTATGAATTTCTCAACGGCGGAAAGAGAACAAGTGATGATCTCTTATGTTACTACTTTTTCCATTCAATGAACTAAAACCAAAATACATATATAAACACAAAACTTATTTTTGAAAAGATATCTTAAATAAAAACAGAAAAATTATTTTTTCGTGTTTTGAAAAACATTAAGGTAGTAGTCTGGTAACTTGGGTTCAAAAAATCGATTTTTTTTTTTTTAATTTGAAAGTATAATGTCTTGAGAATATGCTGTGAAAATTTCATACAGAAATTCGAAATATTTCGGGAGTTATAACGAGTTTCCTAGCGCGTCCGCCATTATGTTATTTACCCTTGAAATTTAACCTCAGTAGTTCCGACCAGAATGACATGTCTATAGATTAAGAATAATCAAGAATATTTGATTTCAGATAACATCAAGAGCCTTAATCACCCGCGCCACCCACGTACCTTTTTTGATGTTCCACCTTCGAGTGACAATAATAATAGTAATAAAGTATCAAATTTTTTCAAATAATTTTTTTTTTTATATTTTCAATATGTAAAAAAAAGCTCTAAATATTCAAGATAATTCATTTTTATTTTCCTATAAAACCACCCTCCAAAGAAGTCATGAAAATAGGCATAAGTTACCTTTAATACAAACCCGAAATCACTAAATATCGCAGATGTTCAAATTCAAAAATCGCAAAACCAATTCGACTAATAGTCGTCTAGTCTTGCATAAGCGAAACCCACCCAGTTATACTAAGCGCGAGCTCAGCGCATGGTTTTAAGCGCTAAAACAACAACACATAAATCACAGTCGCAAATCCGACTGTTGGGATTATTTAAACGCATTCAACGCCACGCCACGCAGCAAAAAAGTCCAAACGAATATGGTGTGAGTGTGGCACTCGTTGGAACTCGCTGACTGCTAATCTCTTGGCCATTTGACCATTGGCGCTAACTCGCACGACCAGTCACTTTGCTAAAACAGGATCGTTTGCACTCGATTATTGTTGGCATGTGCGTGTGTGTGTGTGTGTGTGATGTGTTTTATGAACAGTTAACGTCGTGCTAAATCTCGAATTTGTCACTGCAACTCGCGCGACTGAGTGATACCATGAATAATAGGGATGTAAACACATATGCTTACCTAAAATGCAAAGCAACGTATCATCACTTTTCATAAGTTTACAGACGAGGGAAAACGATATAATGGGTTGCCAAAAAAGTCTTACGGTATTTTTATTGATTTTTTTATTGAAATTGAAATGAATTTCTTATAACTCATGCCCAGCTCTTGACCGATGCTACGGCTTCTACTATGCCGGTCTCTTTCGACCAATTCAGCGATTTTATCGCAATTTTCGACGACAGGCCTTCCGGAGCGTGGCGCATCTTCGACCACCTCTACACCAGAACGAAAACGTTGAAACCATCGTTGTGCGGTGGAAATGGAAACTGTATCGGGTCCATAAACTGCACAAATTTTATTGGCGGCTTGAGATGCATTTTTGCCTTTATCGAAGTAGTACTGTAAAATATGCCCATCTTTATTTTGCTCCATGTTTGCGACGCTAAAACTCACAAACGACATAACAGAAACGACAGTCAATCAAACACGTGTTAGTGCCTGAAATGAGCTTTCCAAAAAGGTATAGCCCGACCCGATGCGACGAATAAAACTAGAACTACGCGCTTACAACGCCAACTAGCGAAAATACCGCAAGACGTTTTTGACAACCTAATAATAGAAACCACTCATATTGAAACAAAGTTTGAGTTTTGGTTATAATAGATTTATGTATTGGTTATCATACAGTTATATATTGGTTATCATATAGTGAAATATAATTTGAGTTTCGGTTATAAAATGGTTACATATTGGTTATTATATCTGACAGCGATTTTCGATTTTTTTTTTTTTGATGATACGCTGTTTCGCATGTTAGGTGAGGATATACACCCACGCTGGAGTATAAATTGCCTGTCCATCCGGCTTAATAACTTGTCCTCCATTTATTTTGTTCTCATGCCAGCGTTGTTTGGCAATATTTTTGGATATTGGCAGTACTTTGAATATATACATACATGTACTATATACTAGTGCATTATAAATGAGTAGGTGAATTTGTATGCTAATGTAGTGACCGAGTACATCAAAAATTTGTTAATGTAATTTATAAAAAACTTTCAAGTGCTAATTTAAGTTCAAAGTGCGAAACCTAATGTAAAGAAGAAATTATGTAAGCAATTTAAAGTTTATTAACGTTGCAAATGTCTACATTTATACTGACAAACTTTTTATGGGTTTTTTCTACACACCTTGAAAAGCAGAATAATGAAGTATAAGAAGAAGTGATAAATTTTATGGCATATAAAATATTTAGGTATAAATTAACAGGGACATTAAGGTTGGACATCAGGGTTGTTGTCTGATAGAACAGTTGCTCGAAGAGTTCACTATTTTTCAAAAAAAATTTATTTAATCTTCTCAGCATATTTTACACTTTACCTTGAACTGGGTATATGAAGCTTGCCTCGAAGTTTGTAGTACTCTGAAGGATGCTTCGTAGACCATTTAAATATGAACTTAGTCCTGCCATAAGATCTATTAAAAGTTCAGGGCAGTATGGATATAAAACTGTAATATATATATAGCCATGTCTATGGATTTCCCATGTTTTCCAACTCTGTGATCAGTCTAAGTGTCTAATAGATTAAAATCTGGATAGCTGCAGCTATGGCTCCAGGAATATTCTTTTTAAGCCGCTGCTGGACGAGTTTGTCTTGCGTGCTGCAGTAAGATCTTGCAGGAAAATCCAGATCTTCTTCAAAGAAAGTATTGTTACCGCTTTATCAGGCCTTCTAAAATACTCAGCAGGTTCTCTTATGACCTAGTTTAAACCCCTTTTTCACAGAAGTGAAGAGGTGTAACTTCTTTACAGGGATTTTAATTTTTTTGCGGGCGAGGGGGTAGAAAATACCTTCCGCGTCATGAGTGCTGTCAGTTGAAGCTAGCAGTAGTAGGTCTGTTTTTTCCGTAGCAAGCTGGTGGTTGTGTGAGTCGAGCCATTTTTGCGTCCGTATCATAACCCGACTAAACTTTCTTCGCGCTCTTCTGTGTCTCATGCTGTAATTACTGCTGCAATGTCGTCCGCGAAGCCAGTCAATTACGATTTGTCTGGCATTTTCCTTTCCTTGTGCTGCACCTGATATGACCACTATTTGTCGTAATCCCTCTCAAGTTTGGTTTAAGGTAGCACCGCAATACAGCTCTAAGGAAGTCGGGGATTTTAAAACCCATCTAGCGCTGTTCAATGCGTTTCGTACATCTAAAGTCACCAGCAGCACTATTCTTTTGTATTTATGCCATCTATGCGGCTTCTACAATTTCAATGACGCATTTTATAGCTCCTAGAGTTCATCTGCCGGGTCTAAAGTCGTGTTGTCTAGAGGATAGTCCTCCAGCTTCGTTGATAGCCGCTTCGAGTCTCAGTTTAAGTAGCCTTTCATAAAGCTATGCGCGGTGCCAAGCATACATAGTGGACGGTTTGATCTCATTTTCCCTTACTGACTAGCATCACCCGTTGCGTTTTCCAGAGTTCAGGGAATATTCCGGCTTCGAGGCAGGCGTTGTACATAGCACTTTTGGTCGCTCCGCAGCGATTATTTTCAGGATTTCGGCTGGCATCACGTCCGGGTCGGGTGATTTGTTGGTCTTGAGCTTGCCAGTGGCTAGCTGGAGTATAAATTGTAGTTTGTAATATGTATAATTGTAAAAAAATAAATTGTCCATCAAAATGTGCCAACCTAGTAAGATAAAACTCCGTACAATAGCATCTACTATGTAACGCTTACAAGCCCACACTGCCCTGAACCGAAGTAATTTTCCACAACATGCCCCAACAAGCTTGCGCACATCAACAGAATTGGAGATTATGTCCTCAGATCAGTTCCAGTGATAGGCGTGGAAATGAGTTTCATCTCCGGAGTGCTGGACAAATTCTCAGTAAAATTACGTACCTGCTTCGTGTAGGCGTTCAAGCGGCAACGGGCGAAGGATAAACTTTTGCATGCCAGCAACAACAACTTCCAAGGCAGTGTACACGTGCGTCTTGTTTGCGCACCAAATTTGATAGTATGAATGAGCAGAAATATTGAAATGTATGATACCGTTAGTAAGCACATGAAACTGAGAAGAGAAATTCGGACAATAGCAAAGAAAAATCCGACAATTTTACACGACGCTGGGCTCCGACTGCACTGGTCATAGCAAATTTTGTGTAAATAGCTCATGGCTATTTATTGAAAGCGAGACCAACCCGAAGCGCCAACGTTGGAAAACAACCAAAATTAAGTTAATTGCATAAATTAGGATTAATGTACTTTTTTTGGGTCCATTGACGTAATCTTCGCTTATTTCACTTTATTTATTCACACGTTTTGACCCTTTGCCGTTGCACTGAATTGAGAATCAGTTAGGCATTGATAGCGGCAATCAGGGATGATAAACTGCAAATTGAATTTGAAACAAAATTTATTTGAATTTCAGGCTTTTATGGGTGATTCTATTTCCCTTTTTTATGTGTGTGGGTAATTTAATATATTTATGGCTAGTTTTGTATAATTTGGGCTATTGCGACTATGTTTAAACCAAAGTGTGTAGAGAAAGTTGGACAGTACAAGACTAATTCAACATTACGCTGCTGATTTTTCTCTAAGATGAGTCACCAGCAATCCAAAGGCAACTGGACGAACGACAAAAGCGTCTTTGTTATCGGAAAGAACCCGGATTGATAGCCAACCAAGGTACGTCCACTCCCCAGCATAGGCCAAAATTATTGAGGTTTTTTTTCCGCCTCAACAACAACTTCTAATACTAGACCGTTCGAAAGCCGACAGAATAACCTAGGCTTACTGCTGATGACCATGGGTTCACAAAGGAGAGGTCAGCGGCCTCAACATGGACTCAAGTAAGGTAATCTAGGATCTCTCCTGAGCTTGTAGTAGTAGCACAAGTAGTAGTAGTTAGGAAAAATATTGATTTCTTTTGTATTTCAGAGTTCTTAACACAAGATCTGATCGCTGTGCAGACCAATGTCAACGAAGGTGCGAACCTCATCCTGGTAGGGACCTACTTTCCAGGATATACTTCTACTGCGCCCCCAGAGGCAGTGCAGGGCCTAGTGGATTACGATAGGAGGAATAAACTGCTCCAGATTCTGGGTTGCGATGCAAACGTGCATTACACAAAATGTGGTAGCAAATGGGACTGATCTCGCAGTGGAGGGCGTCATCGGGACTTTCATTATCGGATCACAGGATGAGATCCCCCCTAAAGGTATTGCTAAAAACACCAATTGGGCCACATATCGGGACACGTTAAAGTTAAATTTTAATGGGGAGGGTAAGTTAGACAGATGTACAACAGCCCTGGGACTAGAGTATAGGATGTCTGCTCTCAACCAGATCATTATAAATGCTTAGCATTGCAGCTGCCTCCTAAAGGCGATCACCAAAGAACGCAACTGCTCTTGTTCGTCTGATGAGTCGAAATCCTAAATCCTTCAAGCCAATTAGCCTAACTTGCTTCTTATTAAAGAGTATGAAAATAATCGTGCACCATAAAATAATGTCGAAGGCGCTGAAAACGGCACCACTGCATGCGAACCAGCATGCTTACGGAGCAGGCAGATCGACCAATACTGCTCTGTACCAGCTAACCACGGAGACACAGAGTTCAGGGGAGGACGAACTACTTGTGCTGCTAACTAACAATGGAGTTCGCTGTCAAGGATATTCGGATGGCATTGTTGTCATAGCCAGAGGAAAATTTTAGAATACTCTTTGCGATATCGTGCAAAGGGGACTAGGCCTAGCCAGGAGATGGTGCAAAGGTGTAGAACTGAACATCAACCCCTTGAAGACGACCAGCGTCCCGTTTACCAGACGCAGATCTCTGACTGGTCTCAGGAACCTAACCCTCGAAGGCTGAGAGATAGAGATGACTAGTATGGTCAAATATCTTAATATCACGCTGGATTCCAATTTGCAGTGGAAGCAGCATGTTGATCTTTCCACGGTCAAAGCTAAGAAAGAACTTATGGTGTACAAGCGGCTGGCTGGCTGATCCTGGGGCCGCAAGGCAAGAATTGCCGGGTATTTGTTCACTACGATGGTGCGATCGATTATCACATACGGAGTGATCGCAGACTTCGGTGGGACTTCAACTATCGAAGCTGCAACTACTCGCCTGCGTCTGTATCGGGTGTCATGCGCACATGTCTGATGACACTTGAAATCTTGCTGGAACCGCTTCACTTAGTAATCGATCAAGTCGCAAAAGACACACTGCTCCAAATGACAGCAGAAGGATTTAGCCGAGGTAAGGTAATCTCTTCCCAACGAATGAAAGACTTAAGTGGCGAAATACTGCTGGCTCTTCTCTTAAGTGATAGCATTTTCCGAAGATATTCTAAGCAAAGGTCTTTTCTATAAGTCTATAAGTCTTGACTAAGCGATAGTCAACCGGCACTCAACGCGGTCTCTGCTTACGAGATCAAATCGTTATTGGTGCAGGAGTATATAGAACGACTGAATAGTCTATCCGATTGAAACCAAGTGAACCATATTTGAGTGTCAGTTTGCCCGCTCCGCAGCATCCACCAATATGATTGGACCGGAACCTTTCATTTCGGTTGGTCCTGACACCATAAAGGAGCTGCTCCGCAAGGATGAAACAGTAGATAGGGAGCAGAATTGGTAACAACTTCTAGGCGTTCACCATGCCAAGTTGCAAATGGGTGGTTACAACCATTGAAGGTTTCAATATGTAATCAACCTCTTGAGGGAAAAACTCATGTTACTTGTCGCCTTCTGCACTGGCCATTGTAAGTTCAAGAAGCACTTTTATAACATGGGCCTCGCTTCTTATGCGAATTGCCGGTCCTGTGACTTAGAGCCTGAAACTCCAGAACACCTGGTAATTGACTGCACAGTAGTCTGAAGACTCAGTATAAAGGCCCTTGAATTTATGTATTCAAATAGGGATCACATTGCCTCAATTGCACCTAGCAATAAATTGGAATTTATAAATTTACTCAAATTACAAATAAAAAGATATTTAATTCAAATGGCAAAACTGCATATTTCTCTCAGAACCGCAGACCACTTGAAAATGTGTGTGAAATATTATTTCCTTTCCCATATATACAGCTACAGAGGAAGATAAGCGGTTCTGGAACACCATGGCAATGTGAAAGGCACACGAGTGTAAATGAAAGCCGGCGGCTGGCTTCATATGTATATCAATTCATTGTAATTTTGTTTGAGTGCCCTTTGGATGTTAATTTCTTCCTTTATCCTGCCAATTTCATGCCTTTGTATTCATATTTTTATACATGTTTTTTTCTCACTTCAATGAAATACAATTTTCACTTCCGGTCACAATTTTATTGTTCCTTTATCGCATAGCCCATCGCCTGTGACAGTAATAACCTCGGAGCTATTCGCGCTTCGCTTCCATTAGCATGCGAGAGCGCACACTTCACCGCACATGGCACTGCGAATCGATAAAGGCAAATTTCACGTCCACCCATGTTGTAGAGAATGGTTAATTTTCCTTTTTTCGATAAATTGTAATTTTATTTTTATTTAATGTGTTTATTTTTTGAAATACACAAGTCTCTCTCAGTCTCTTTCGCTCTGCGGATTTGAGCAATAAAATTCATTGCCAAGTTGCGTTTGCAGGAAGCCAGCATAATTTGTGGCGTGTGCGGGGGGAGCGAATTCAATAAGGCGCTTATTAATAAATAAACAAATTATAATGAAATCCGGCTCAGAATGTCTGTTTCTATTTTTGGAATCAACGTAAAACTCGCCGCTTGTTTAAGTCCTTGTGTAAGGACTTTTCAGCATAAAGGCTTCGTTTATGTGATATTTTGCAATCGTATCATATTGCATTTGTATTCCGCGGATAGCATGTGTACTGTATTTTTGGTAGAATAATGGAGAGAAAAATGTTGAAGGCAAAAAATTGTTATTAAAAATAAAAAGAGAAAACCTCATTGAAATATATTTTCACTTTTTCGGCATTGTGCGAAATTTGGCCATTTGATCATCACGACTATCTTCTATGAAAAAACAATTTTGCATCTTCTAGCCAGAACACGTCAAATATTGCCTGCCAAATTCTCGTGCAAGAAATAGAGTCACAAACACGCTTATAATCCACAGGGCTGTATTTTAAACCACGCAAGATAATTTCCTTTTACAAAATATAGATTAAGCATAGACAAAAAAAAGAACTTTAAACTGTCTACAATGTGTTAACTGTCATATAAAAATGGTTGAAGTCTGAAGTAATATAAGAAGTCTACAGGGTCCAGTACTCGAAGTATAACCAACCAGCTTCAGACCGTTCGCGCAGCTGTCGCACTGGAATCAGCTGTTATAAATTTGCTG